>NC_080702.1:31104405-31351108 GCF_030445035.2 Dasypus novemcinctus
AGGTCAAAAATGAGTGTGTGACCAAAACTGAGCAATGGGAGGAAGTATATTTCAAGATTCATGGATATGATATGATAATTCATAGATTCATAGATAAATGCAATCAACTTCATACTTCTGCTTAAGCAAATTTAATTTTTTGTTGTTGTTTGCAAACCAAAAGATATCCAAGGTATGTGGTGAATTTATTAATTATGATAGAATTTATGAGTGCCTCACTGGGTCTATATTTATATCGAGTCAAAAGTAAGACTCATTTTAATTTAGATATTCTGTCTCTCCTTCCTCTATTTGCTCACCTCTTCAGTCTTATCTCTCTGATTTCATTCAGTCTTTCTCTTCCTCCATTGTCCTAATCTACTTCTATTCCTCTATGTTGCCTTTGTCCATTCCTCTCTCTTTCCTTCTTTCCCTCCGTTCATTGATTCATCATATCCTTCCATCTTTTCCCGTTTGACTCTGTCTCTCCATTCATCCATCCCTCTATCCTTTCACTCTTTCCACCCTTTTATTTAACAAATATGTTTCCTTTCATTTGTACACTTAAGAATCCAGTAAGCATTGCACTAGAAAGAAAATTTATAGGCTTATGTCATTTTATATGCATGCAATAACTCTTTATGCAGATTTACTTTGAACAGTCTAACAAAAGAACAGCAGAGCAAGGCCCAATAAGGTTTTTCCCAATAATTCATATTTAACTTTATTAATGAATTTTTAAAAGTTAACAGGTAAAGAAAAAAATGCACTGTGAAAAAGGTCAATAAATATATTGTCCAAATCATTATAAAACTCTGAAAAATCTAGAAGTGAAAGAAATAGTTTTAATCTTAAAATGGTTATGATAAAAACAATATGCTACAAACACCATAAGTGATCATGAAAGCTTTGGCAAATTTCACACTTAAGACATGAGAAGTAGATGGAATCCCATGAGCAACTTTAAGATTACACATCGTATTAGTAATATAAACAGATAAAGAAATAAGAGGGAAAAATAATTGGAAAGAAAAGAAATGTTGAAGTTGCCTACAAGCATATATGAACCAAGATGTAAGAGAAATAATACTTTTTGTATACAACATGAATAACCTTTGAAAATGTTGCAGAGGGAATAAAAACCTTTATATTAGCTGAACAACTAAAATGTTCCTAGGAATAAATATGAAGAGACAATTTGTTATCCTTATATGTAAATATATAGGCAAAGTACATATATATGCATTAATTATCAATGAATGGTGATGAGCAGAGGAGACATGGAAAGAGATAGAAAAAACCCTGAAAGAAAAAACTTACTGTTGCAAAAATATGTTTTCCCTTAAATTAATCGATAGCTTCAATATATTTCCAATCCAAATCTAGCAGTATTTTATTATAACTTTTAAAGTCATTTCCAATGGCCAAATGAAACAAACTAAGCAAAAATAGCCATAGGTTTCAACATCATTCCTCCTTACTTATGTTATTGTTTCCATTCCCATTTTCTGAAGGAGAAGACTGGAGAATGGATGCAGAAGGGCAAACAAATATCCAGCACAGTACTTAATTAAATTAGTGCTCTTCCTCCATCCTCTAGCTTGCATTTTTCTCATAAATCATTATATATGTAAATTGGAAAAATTAACCACTAAGACTTTTTCAAAAACCTCACTTCAAAAGGCAGTCATCAATTTGTTTGATCCACATAGCACTTGATGCTAGATAACCAAGATAGGTGGAATTGTACCAAGGTTTAGGAGATTAAGTGAATTTTCAAAGACCAAGAGGGCCTTGGCTTATAAAATAGATCCATTGAATTTATGCAAAATTTCAGAGAAACACATGTTGTAAAAGAATCTTTCAAGATGAACAATCTGAGTAAGACTGAAGGATCATAAACATCATTATTATAACTGTATTTCCACTGGGCAGAAAGCTGCATCTCCAAAAAAGAATTTGATTTCCTTCCTTCCTTCCTTGCTTCCTTGCTTCCTTCCTTCCTTCCTTCTTTCCTTCCTTCCTTCCTTGCTTCCTTCCTTCCTCCTTTCCTTCCTCTCTCTCTTCCTATCTAATTTTCTCTTTCTTCATTTCCTCCATTCTTTCATCCATTCTTTCCAACAAAATTTACATGCATGGCTTAAAAAAGAGCAAGAGAAATTCAACATGATATGTTGGAGAATGATTCAAAATGTTTGATCTACTTATAGGGCTGAAAATGAAATTTGATTCTGAGTTACTTGATATTAGTAAATATCTCAATTCTTAATTGTCAGAAAAGAAGAACCTATTATTTTCTCAGAAAAAAGATCAGATATTCTTAGACATCAAATTTAAAATAAACTCTTAAGGAGGACCCCTAATTTTAAGTAAGACTCTGAACTGCAAAATAAACACAGTACTTCATAATACAACAAAAAATGTATTCACCAAATGCAATGAATGTGCCATGGTCATGGAAGTGGTTGGTGATGTGGGAGGAATGAGATGAGAGGGGTGGGAGTTATTTGGAAATCTCTTATTTTTTTTAAGGTAACATTTTAAAAAATAAAGACCAAAAAAAAAAAAAAAAGAAACAACAAGAAATAATAATAACAAATGTAAGGATTTTTCATGAATTTTTATTGAAATCAGAGTAAAATATTAAACACACTGCATTTCAGAAGATAATGATCAGCACATAAAATTCCAGTATGTCCTGTATGATCAGACCTGGACTCTAGAGAACGTAGAAAGGGGAAGAGAAATCCCTTCTATTTTAGATCATCTTTCCAACAACTAGCATTTCTGACAGACAGGTTTTTGAGTGGCGTAGACATGTTGAGGATATTCTCTCCAACAAGTCCTGAAATGGTACAGTAAGGAGGGAAATGTACTATCAACTATAAAATAAAAGGTGTCATCGTGTTGTACATATTATGATGTTTGTTTAAGAGGGAAAAAGTCAAATAAAGACATTAGGCTCTGGACTGATAATATGACACCCAGGCCCAGAGCCTCAACAGACTTCAGCTCCTACACTTTGATTTATTGGACTTACTCCACTCAGCTAACATGGAGTTGAAGAAGGTCAACCACCACAACATGGAGCCTAGAGTGTCTACAACTGGAAGCGGGAGGAGTGCATCCAGTACCCATATGGAATCTAAGCCCTCACTTGACATAGATGTGCAATGGACACAACCAATCCAATGTCCACAGAGAAAATGTGGAATGGGTGTGGGAACTGTAGCCATGGTGGCTGCTGGGTGTGGGGAACGGGAGGAAGAGATGAGATGTGGAGGCGTTTTCGGGACGTGGAGTTGTCCTGGATAGTGCTTCATGGACAATTACGGGACATTATAGATCCCCCCAGGACCCACTGGATGGAACGTGAGAGAGTCTGGGCTATGATGTGGACCATTGACTATGGGGTGCAGTGATGCTCAGAGATGAACTTACCAGGTGCAATGGATGTGTCATGATGATGGGAGAGAGTGTTGCTGTGCGGGGAGTGGGGGGCGGGGGCGGTGGGGTTGAATGGGACCTCATATTTTTCATAATGTAATTAAAAAAATAAATAAATAATTAAAAAAAAAGACATTAGGAAGTCCAGAAAAAGGAGTTATTTATACATAGGAATTTATTATAATTAAAATATGGTCATGGCAATCTGGGAGAAAGTAAGGAATATTCCATAAATAGTATTGAATAATTATGATTACTATAAAGAGATGAAAAGGGAAATGTTGATAGTGTTTACCAGGTATATTAGAAAAAACAGAAGTGCAAAATAAAATGGGAGAATATGTGTAAATTTGGTAATTACACACACAATGAAGGCAGAATATCCATACTCATCACTGTACTTGAGGAACCAAATTATGTAGTTTAGATTAAAAGTAATTTAGAAGGCTGAGAGATGTGTTTCTGAACACTGACAAACTGTAGGAAATTCATGTGATAACTGAAGGAAAATTACATTATATTTCTATCTAATACCTGAAAGCAAGCATTTGGTAGATTTTTATCAGGCCCTCTATTTGTTATAGGAAACATGAGTTAAAACTTAAAAAGACTTATTACCCCTAGAATGTGTTTGATACCTTAAACCCTGGTGAGTGTTCCTATCTGGCTTTATAAAAATAATATAGCACTTTGGGGCAAAGATGCAGCCTAGTATTCCAGCACTGGAAGCCAAGATGGAGAAGATCTCCACAGCTGCCATGACCTTCCCCTTGGTGCTGTGGTAGACAGGGAGGAAAGTGACCCAAACACTGCAGAACACCAACATGCTGAAGGTCAAGAACTTGGTTTCATTAAAGGTGTCAGGAAGGTTCCTGGCCAGGAAAGCTACACTGAAGCTCCTGAGAGCCAAGCAGCCCAGGTATCCCAGGACACAGTAGAAGGCAGTGGGTGAGCCCTTATTGCACTCAATGATGATATAACCAGGCTCAGAGTGTGCATCTTTATCAATGAATGGGGGAGAGGTTCCCAGCCAGATGCCACAGAGTGCCATCTGGATCAGGGAGCAAATGGGAATCACAAAGTTAGGTGCTCCTGACACCAAATACTGCCTCATCCTTCTCCCTGGAGCAGTGACCTTGAATGCCAGAACCACAGTGATTGTTTTAGCCAAGACAGTGGACACAGCCACGGTAAACACAATTCCAAATGTGATTTGTTGGAGGATGCAGGTGGCTGTGTTAGGGCGACCGATGAAGAGTAAGGCGCAGAGGAAGCACAGGGTGAGGGAGATGAGCAGGATGTAGCTCAGGATCCTGTTATTGGCCTTGACTATGGGAGTGTCTCTGTGCTTCACAAAGACCCCAAGAATAACAGCGGTGAGGAAAGAGAAGCAAAGAGCTGTGCAGACCAGAGCCATCCCCAAAGGGTCTCCTTAAGCCAGGAAGGTCACAGTTTTTTGAAGGCACTGATTTCTCTCACTGTTTGCATACTGATGATCTGCACACTTCACACATTCGTCCATATCTGGTGAGAAAAGCAATGTGTTATCAGCTCAGGTTCAGTAATTTTAACTTATTTGCAAGACCCCAAAAGAAACACATTGGGTAGTTTTAGCCATTGTTTCTCTGTGTGCATTGACTTCATTTAACTGTGTGCTATAATCTGTATATTTTTCTTCTGTTAAGCAGCCCATCTGAAGTCCCTTTCCTAAATTCAAATAATTACACATCCCACATCTTCAAAAATGCTAACTTGTTGACATGTAACCTAGATTCCTTCTGCTTGGGTCCTTTGACCCAATACTATTTTTGTGAGATTCTTCTATGTCACAGTATGCAAATACAGTTTCTTTTTACAAACACATCTAGTCTGCTAAACATTCATTTTCTCTTCACTCTGCACCCATTACCTAGTAAACTCTACTAAACTTTTGACTCTGGAGATTTGATATTTCTAGAATTCTATTGCAAGTAATATAGTACAATCTCTTTGTTTTTGTAACTTCCATATTTCAAGTGTGTAATATTTACAAGTTTCTTTCAAGTAACAGCATATCTCAGAAATTCATTTTTTTCTTGTGGCTGAATAATATTCTCTGATGTGCAAGTTCCATATTTTATCAATTTAGCTATGATGGACACTTGGATTATTTCCACATGTTGGTGTTATGAATAATGCTGCTACACACATTGCACACAATTACTATTCTGCGAACCTCATTTCACTTTTAATATAAACCTAGACATGCATTACCAGGTCATATGGTGACTGTATCATTAAATTTTTGAGGATGTGCTGTAATGCATTCCACAGGGACTGAACTACATTACATTCTCATGAACAGGTCACTAGAGTTCCAATTTCTACGACTCCTCTCCACCACTTGTTATTTTATATTTCTAAAATATAGTGATCTTTTTAAAATTGTATAAACTATTCACTTATATTGCTGGATAGATTTCAATATAATAATACATCATATTTCATTTACACATTTTACTGGTGATAGAAGTTTAAATGCTTAAGGGTTTTAGTTATTACCAATAATGCTGTTCTGAGCATCTTTGTACATCTAGTACAATATGATGCTCCATTACTGGGTAATATGCTATATAAACATCTTTGTAAATAATACCATCCTGTTTTATAAATGGTTACACCAGTTTAAACTCCAACAAACAATATTCATTCCAGGTGTACCTTTTTCTGTCAGAACCTTGACATGGAAGTTGTTTAATTTTTGCTATTATGGGAAATGTTTTCAGCTTTTTTTTTTAAATATTTCTTTTTAAAAAAAAAAAGATTTATTTATTTATTTAATTCCCCCTCTCCCCCGGTTGTCTGTTCTCTGAGTCTATTTGCTGCGTCTTGTTTCTTTGTCCGTTTCTGTTGTCCTTCGTGGCACTGGAAGTGTGGGCAGCACCATTCCTGGGCAGGCTGCACTTTCTTTCGCGCTGGGCGGCTCTCCTTACGGGGTGCACTCCTTGCGCATGGGGTTCCCCTACGCGGGAGACACCCCTGCATGGCATGGTACTCCTTGCGCACATCAGCACTGCACATGGGCCAGCTCCACACAGGTCAAGGAAGCCTGGGGTTTGATCCATTGACCTCCCATGTGGTAGACAGATGCCCTAACCACTGGGCCAAGTCCTTTTCCTGTTTTTAGTTTTTTTCACCATGATTTTTATTTGGAATTTCTTGGTGCCTAGTTAATCTGAACACTAGCTCATCTGTGCATTGCACATTTCAAAATGTTTTTCTGGGAAGAACCTGTGCACAAGTCAGGCCATTTTTATTACTGTATTTTGTGTCTATCTTCTGCATTTGTAAAAGCATTCTATATATGTCAGATATGATTTCTAACTGGCTAGATTTTACATATTTTATCCTACTTTGGTTGTTCCCTACTATTTCTAATTTGGTCTTATTTTTGTTGTTTAATTTTAAATAATGAATGAGTGCTGATTTTTATTAAATGTTTTCCTGAACTTTTTGAAATGATTGTTTCTACACTTCTGGGGGTTCATTTACTGAATTATTTTGCATAAAACAAACTTCATTACAATAACTTCTTTACGTAATATATGGATTTGGATTGCAGCTTTTCTTTTTAGCAAATAGAAGTTTAGTCTCAAGAAAAAAAGTGATCTGTAAATTTGGTTTCTTGCAAAAATTTTATCAGAAGTTGGTACCAATGTTAAACTCTTCTCATAAAATTAAATGTGAAGTCTTTTTCACATTTTCCTAGTATCTGGAAAAGTTTGAGTAGATAAGTATTCTTTTTTCCTTGACAGTTTGTTTGGACTTCTCAGGAAAGTCATAGGCTTATAAAAACTTTTAGAGAAGATATCTCATTTTAAAATATGGTTTAATATCCTAACAAGATATGAATCTTTTCAGATTTTCCTTTATTAATGGGACGTATATGGTAATATTTATTTTTTTTGGAATTTGGCAATTTCATTTCAATTTTCATATAAACTGGAATGAATTTATTTATACTATCCATTTCTGATTTTAAAAATTCTGTACATATTTCCCAATTTTAAATCATTTATTATGTAATATTTCTTAATTCATTATTCTACTAATTTATCGGTTTTGACTTTCATTAGACTTAGCTTTGAGTTTTTATCCTTTCATATTTGTCTTTCATTACATTTTATTTTCATACTTATTATATTCTTTTATTTTATATTTACTCTACTGTTCTTATTTTAATTTGTGATAGTTATAACTTCAGATTTTTACATTAAAATATATATACTAATAGTACACACACACATGTATAAAATTTAGGATGATATATTATATTCAGAGGATATCTTTAGCTGCATTACCTGAAACTTGAAATGTGAAAATTCCAGTTTTATACATTTTATAAATCTTATTGTGGTATTTACTTTAAAACATGGTTTATTCGTGTATTTCTTTACTTTAATTTTTAATTTTTATATTAAAATATCTTTTTAAGGTATATATATCTCAAAAAAATGGTACATTAAAAAATATAAAAGGCTCCCACATATACAACACCTCCCCCAATACTCCCACAACAGCATAATTTTTCATAATTATGGCATATTCATTTCATTTGGTGAGGACATTTTGGAGCACTGCTGCACTGCATGGATTATAGTTTACATTGTAGTTTACACTCTCCCCCAGTCCATTCAGTTGGTTATGGCAGGATATATAATGTCAAGCATATGCCCCTCTAATATCATTATGGACTACTCCAAGTCCTGAAAATGTCACCACCTCTCATCTCTTCTCCCCTTTCCCTGTCCTCAGGAACTACCATGGCCACTTTCCCCAGATCAATGCTACAGTTTCCTCCATTACTAGATGCAATAATTCTATAGCAGAATACTAGTAAATTCACTCTAATCCATATTTTATTGCTCCAACCTGAGGACCCTGGGTTGGTGATGTCCACTCTGCTGCTATCTTGAGAGGGGGATTAGATCCCACATGGTTGATGGATGTAATTCTCTTGCTTGGAGTTGGAGGCACTCTCAGTTCCCTGGTATAGTTGTTGACCATCTTCACCTCCCTGTTAGCTGACATATGCAAGTCCAACAAACCAGAGAATAGGCACTGCTACTCTGCTGAGGCTCAAAGCCCAGCATGTACATAACCAGTCCAGAGATTAAAGCCCTCTGGATAAACACCAAATCTAAGCCAACTATAGGTTCAGTAAAAGTGAACAGAAGAGGCATGTGTAGAAAGTTCATATCTGAGTACAACTCCTTCATACACAGGAACACAAATACCAAAGTAGGGCTCACTGACAAGGCGCTGGACTCCAGAGCCAATTTCCATGATCATAGAACCTGTGTTCTCTGTAGTTCTCAGGAGCACCTGTAACTGGGATTGTATCTGCTTGTGCTGTCTCTGGAATCCTAATGATGTGGGTATTAGGATGACACATCTGATGACCTCCTGACACTTTTTTATTTTATTTATTTATTTTTTATTTTTTTATTTTTATTTTTCTAAAGACAAAAGTTTTACTTTAAGTCATAAGTAGTGAGCTTTCAAGATACAAGGGATGTTCGCCTCAACTCAAGAAGACGAGAAGAGCCTTCTCTGCTCTGGGGTGAATGCCAAGAAAAGGGTGGAGGGTGAGGAGAGTGGAGAACACCAGCTGAGCAGCCTCAAGGTTCCACGTGTGCACAGCTCTTGGTAGTTCTGGGGA
Organism: Dasypus novemcinctus; assembly: GCF_030445035.2. Lineage (NCBI taxonomy): Eukaryota > Metazoa > Chordata > Mammalia > Cingulata > Dasypodidae > Dasypus > Dasypus novemcinctus. Next base: position 31,113,533 of record NC_080702.1, read on the forward strand.
ATCACAGGGTCTGGGTAAGAGCGGCTTCCTTCAGTGATGGGTTTGTCTCTTTTCACACACTCTTTTTCTGGATTCCTGCCAATAATCCTCAACAAGCCTGACTCAGTTCACTGCTCTCCGGATAGTGTAGGAAAGAGTCCTGAGGCCAGAATTGGAACCTTCTCTGTTATTCCAAAGAGCAGTGTGTCTTGACTCCCAGTTTCATACCCCATTAAATTAAAGGTCAGCCTGCAAGACTGCTAAGGACCCCCTTTATTTTTTTCATTGTTCTCTACCTTTTGCCTTTATTTTTTTAATTTTTTTATTCTTTTTTAAAAACATTACATTCAAAAAATATGAGGTACCATTCAACCCCACCACCCCCACCCCACCACTACCCTCACAGCAACACAGTCTCCCATCATCATTCCTGACACTTTTTAAAAGACTCTTAGCCATATATACTCATTTGTCTTTGCCATTCCCCCTTGTATTCAAGGCATTTTTCTAGTTGCATCACCAGTTAGTGATTGGTGGTAATCCATCTGTGCCACAGAGGCTCATCCCCAGTAGTCTTGTCCCATGGTGGGGGGAAGGTAATGAATTTACATGCTGAGTTTTGCTTAGATAGTGGCCACATGTGAACAATTTGGAGGCTCTCAGGAGGTAAATCTTGGGCACCTTGCATCTCTAGGACTAGTTCAAATTTCAGGCACACAGGGCCCATAAGAATAGTCATCAGTTCTTTGTCCACAAGCCTCTACTGTTACTTTTACCAGAACTGTAGTTGGTGTTGGAATTTAAGGTACACCCAGGGGACCTGAATCTCTGGACTGATCATGTGATAGCCGCACCCTGAGCCTCAATAGACTTGCAACTCCTACACTCTGGTTTATTGGACTTACCCCACTCAGCTAACCAGGACGTGAAGAAGGTCAACCACCACACCAGGGAGCCAAGAGTGCCTATGACTGAAAGCAGGAAAGTTGCATCCAGCATCAAAATGGGAAATCTAAGCCCCCTCTTGATATAGATGTCGAGTGGACACAACCATTCTAAGGTCCACAAGATGGAGAAATAGAGTATGATTTAGAGTGGACTTACTGATAATCTATTCATGAAATATTGTGATTAGTAATCAACAACATATGGCATTGGTGTGGAGAAAGTGGCATGGTGGCTGGGGGGTAGGGAGTGGGAGGAAGAGATATGATATGGGGGCATTTTCAGGGTTGGAGTTGTCCTGGGTGTTGCTGCAGGAACAGTTACCAGACATTATATGTCCTCCCATGGCCCCCTGGGTGGGCAGTGGGAGAGTGTGGGCTATGGTGTGGACCATTGACCATGAGGTGCAGTGGTGCTCAGAGATGTATTCACCAAATGCAATGAATGTCTCACGATGATGGAGGAGTTTGTTGTTATGGGGGGAGGAGTGGGGTAGGGAGGGTGGGGGGTATATGGGGACCTCATATTTTTTTAATGTAATATTAAAAAATAAAGACAAAAAAGTAACTTTTTATTATTTATATATCCTTAAAAAAGACAATTTATTAAAAAATAAAGAAGAATGAAAATATAAAATTATACCACATCAAGTGTTAAAAAAAATGCTGTGTTGATTTTTCTTGGGATGTCATTGAGTTTGTCAATAAGTTTGGGTAGTATAGACATCTTAATAATGTGACTGAGCATGTAGGGTATCTTGGAGAATGATCCATGTGCACTTAAGAATAATATAAATCCTGCTGTATTTGGGTGTAATGCTCTGTATATGTCTATTAGGTCCAGGTCCTTTAATATATTGTTCAAGGTCTTTGTTTCTTTACTGATTCTCTGTTGAGTTATTCTGTCCAAAGGTGATAGTGGTATATTAAAACCCTGACTATAATTGTAGAGACATCCATTCTTTCACTTAGTGTTTCCAGTGTTTGTCTCATATATATGAAGGTGCTCTAATTATGGGCATAAATGTTATGATTGTTATTTCTTCTTGAAAGATTATCCCTTTCACTAGTATGTAGTGTCCTTGTTTGTCTTTCATGACAGTTTTGCATTAAAATCTATTTTGTCCGATGTTAATATGCCCCATTCTTGGTTATTGTTTACATGTAAGATTGTTTCCCAGCCTTTCACTTTTAATGTCCTTGAATCCCTGGGTCTAAGATGTGTTTCTTGTAGACAGCTTATAGCTATGTCTTCTTTCCTTACACATTTTTCCAATCTGTGTCTCTTAACTGATGAGTTTAATCCCTTGACATTCATTGCTATAACTTTCAGGGAATTATTTTTATTACACATATTTTCTTTGGATTTGTCTTTGTGATATATTTGGGTTTTTTTTTTTCTTCCTCTTTTTCTCTTCTTAGTTGTTCTAACAGTCTCCTTCAACTCTATCTCTCATGTGTTTTTTTTCTATTTTCATCGAGAATTCCTTTTGGTACCTCTTGAAAGACAGTCTTCTTGTTGGCATACTGTCTTAGTTTCTGCTTATCTGTGAATATTTTGACTGTCCATCATTTTTGAAAGCTAGCTTGGTGGATAGAGTATTCTTGGTTGGATATTTTTCCTTTTTACTGCCTTGTGGATGACATATGACTCCCTTCTTGCCTCCATGTTTTCAGATGAAAAATCAGCACTTAATCATATGGAGCCTCCCTTGTATGTGATGGTTCTTTTTCTGTCACTGTTTTCAGTATTTTCTCTTTGTCTTGAGTATTGGATAATTTGACAAGAATATGTCTTGGTGTGGGCATTTGGGGATTAAAGTTGTTTGGGGTACGTTGTGCTTCCTGGACATGTTTATCCATCTCCCTCAATAGGTTTGTGATGCGTTTAGCCATTTTTTCCTCCTACACCTCTTCTGTCCCCTTTCCATTCTCTTCTCATTCTGGGATGCATGTTTGAGTATCTTGCATTGTAATTTAGGTCCCTATGTCCCCGCTGTATTTTTTTCTCTCTTTTTACCAATAATTCTTCTATTTGTTTGATTTCAGATGTACTGTCTTCCTCATCACTAATTCTTTCTTCTGCCTCTTCAAAACTGCTGTTGTTTGCTGATTGTGCATTTTTGATTTCTTGAATGGTACTGTTCATCACCATCATATTGTTATCTTTTTTACATATGCTTAAAATTTGTTCTCTATGATCCCCAAGTGTTTTCTTAACATCCTTAATCTCTTCCTTCTCTTCATTAAATTGATCCATGTTATAATGTTTTGAGAGTTTAAATGGTTGTTCAATGTTCTGATTCTCTTCCTGGTTTTTAGCTTGTTCACTGGATTTGTTCATGTTTTCCTGATTTTGGATATGGTGTGCAGACACCTGCTGCATTGTAAATGACCAGACTGCCCCCTCAGGGAGGATTCTCTTTCCACTTAGCCAGGTTTTTACAAGAGAGATGACAAAGGTGCACTCAATCAGACACCATGTTGCCCCACTTCCTCAATAGTGTATTTCTTAATCTCCATATGTTTGGGAAATGAATTTTTGGTTAGACTATTCCTTTATATGTGCACATGGAACATTTATTCAAACTTACCATATAAAAATGTGTACATGAACCTTTTTTCCACATTGACTAAATTCCGTGTTATTTCATCAGTTCAACAGGTCTCAAATAACTGAAATAATAGTAAGCATTTCAGGAAACTCAACTACATATTAATTATCAAAAGAAACTTAGAAATTTCCAACCATAGAAGTGATTCTAGAATTTAATATATGAATATTTATAATTTAAATGTGTTAATTATATTATGTAAAGAATATTTAGCACTTTTCTACATCATGTCTCAAACCACATACCGAATATTCTGTGAGATCCTGTCACATAGAAACTGTGTTTTGGTACTCTGAAATTCTTTAAATTATGTGCGGTAATTATTTAATTTAATTTTATTTTTTTTTATATAATAATTTGGCCAAGATTTTATCACATCCTCCACTCTTCTTACATAATACTAATGTGACTGCCGCTATGAGGAATTGCATCACACCCTCCTCCCAAGGAATGTACTGGTCCCTAGGACCCTGTTCAAATATTTATAGCATATTTTAAGCATGGGCAAAAATAGTCCATGTTTATCTCCCCATTTACCTGTGAACTAGAGGAGAGCAGGAACTGAAATTCCTCATTAAGACTTTGTTACTTCATCCTAATGTTGGACGCAATAGAACTAAACATTCCCTAAATCATTTCCAAACTTTCTGAACATCTGCTCTGTGTCATGAACAGTTTTAGACACAGAAATGGAGTAAGGTTAAAACACATTACTTAATTATAATCTAAACATTCTTTCAATCAAGATGGAAAGCAGGTACTTGTAATCACATGTGTTAAATTCCAAGAGAGGCATGAAAGGTCTATTAATTTGGTACAGTCAACAAATGTCTTCCCAGAAACTATTTGGCCTTCAGTGTGTCTCAACAATGACTCAAGTAAATTACTTAAGGGCATAGAAAGGGTGTTATATCAAAGGGAAATATTTTTATTATAAAAATGAAATTACTAAACAAAGGAAAGAAGAAATTTGTTTCTGTAGTTTTCCTCCAAATTCTTTCCAATACCTTGTGTGATCAGGGGATATAAAGGAGAGGTGGGGACCTTTTTGAGGGCAAAACTTACCAGTGTCATTGGAAATCTCATTCTCTGAGCAGGGCGTGCAAAGAAAGCAACATGCTGCTTTTCCTTCTTGAAAGGTCTTCCTGAATCCAGGCAAACACTTCTTACTACATACAGAGTGGGGAGTCTGGGAAGAAAACCAGATACATGTTCTTAACAGCTGTGTATTTACTTCTCCAACCATTAGATGGTTTGGGGTATTGGGTATCAACAATTTTAAATTTTAAGTGCCTAAATCAAATTTACTGATAAGATGTCAGGTTTATTTTATGATATGAAATAAAATAATTTAGAAATGTATCTTTAAATAAATGTTTTCTTTTCCCATCCTGTGGACAGTATGTGAGAAAAATTTTCTTGTGTAAAGGTAAGTGGTTAAACTAATAATGTGAACACTTACTTAGCAGGAAGGAGGAAGACAACTGCTGTGAAGGTTAGGTCAATGTGTTAACACAGCCAGTGTTTGATCAAGTAAACATTGGGCTAATTGTAATAAAGGACACTTATGGACTTTAGTCATCAGTGAATTGACTGCATAGATGACTGATTACATGTACAATCAACCAGGGAGATTGCTGTCAGCAATGGATAAGGTTTTATCCAATCAATTCAGTGCCTTAAAATAAAAAGTGATTTCAGCATTTGGAGAGAAATTCCCTGTTCTTTGAATAGCCAATATCTCCTGTAAACTCCATCAAGGACTTTCATGGGACCTTCACTGGAATGCCTGTTTGCAGACTGCCTGCAGAATCTGGACATGTACATCCCTTGGTCCCATAAGAGAACTATATTAACTCATTTACTATTTACAAATATCTCATGTTGATTATCTTTCTTTAGAGAACCTGCACTAATAAAATATCCATTGCAAGATTTTGTTACTTTTGTGTAATATTAAGTATTGTAATTGTGGCCTACCTACCTCTGAAAATCCTGTGGCCCATTCTATCATCTCCTCAGAAAGAGACAATTGTTGATCACGTGGCACATCTGAGTTAAAATGTCCTACTTTAACTTTATGTCCAAAACCTTCTGGAAAATTCCAAAAGTTGAGAATATCATACCTAGCTTCGAATTTCCTTTCCTTATCCAAATTCACTGGATCACCAGCAGAATTGTTAAATTGGATGTTCTTCAGAAATGGATGTAGCTAAAAGAGACACACCTGTGAGCAATTGTGCCCACTGAATAAGGACAGATCACCAAGGTGGTAACATCTCTGATCCCCTATCATCCCTGCTTCCTAAGGCAACTTTATCAGTAACATTCAATTAAGTAAAAAAAAAAAAAAAAAAAAAAAAAAGAAACCGTAAGGTGGACTAAAATGTTATAACATTTACAAAATATTTTCAGGAGAAAATTCCAAATACAATGAAAGCAAAACAATCTGTGAGTGTGTGATATGAACAAACCTTAAGAGAAGAATCAAATCTCAGCACCCTCAATTACTAACTGAATTCTCCCCAAGTAAGGTCAGCAATACCTGAGGAGGTTGCAGAATTAAATGATATGTTTGATGTGCAGTATCTTACAGAGTGCCTAAAACTAATTAAAAAACAAGTTTGTTCCTGTTGTCATGCAAATGTTTAATGGAAGAGGTCTAGGTATTTTATATTAAAAATATTAGCAGGGCAGAATGTTGAGGGCCTTAGTAACATGAAACATTGGCATTGATTAATAACTCCTTCCATATCTTCTATCAGCACCTTCCTGTTCATGACCATTTCTACCTAGGTCTAGGTTTACCTCTTAGACAGTGAACAAGTAAACAATCTCTTGCTCTTTTGGAGAGACAACCCTAAACTTCTTGACTTGAGCATATGTTCCACACCAAGAAAGTCATAAGTATGGCATGTTCTGAAATACACATATTGTTCAATGGAAGAGGTATTACCTGCCAGGGGTAAACACCCAGTCCATCTCCATTTTCCACTGACTGAATTTCTAATCATTGAAGAAGCATTTCGTGAAGGCTCTGAGCTACAGCATACACCGCATTATACACATTGTAACTTCCTACTTTCATGTCCTTGTCAAACAGCCACCAAGGCAGCAACTCCAAGGAGGCATTGGGAGGACAATTCTCCGGAGTGTTACAATCAGATTCAGAAACCAAGCAATCAAAAGAGACATACCACAATTTCGTGAGGTAAAAGTCTTCTGGGTATTTTGAAGGTTTAACTGTCTGCATGAAAGTTTTAAAATCAGGCAGTTCACCAATATTCTGTGAAAAAATGAAGGCCCCATGGAATGAATCAAGTAAAAAGTCTCTCTCGCTGGTGGTAAAATCCCATTGTGAGGTTGTGATCCAAACTTTCCCTATTACTAAGAAATTCCATCTCCAAAAGCTCAATCCCATTAGTGAGTCAGAGTCACCATAAATGAGAGTCACATTTACTGTTGATTTTCTGATCCGTAAATGATATTGCCAGTCTTTTGAGTAATATGACCTCTCAGTGACAGGAATCATTTCCAGAAAGCCTGCACAGACTCCCTTTTTGTCCATCTCTTCTCTCAAGTCCCATAGGAACTTCACACCTCTCTTATCTTCTGAGATGACCAGTCCCACACAGTTCCAACTAAAATGAAGCATCAGTGAGACCATGCCAAGTGCCAGAGATGTGTCCTTGGGGGTAATCTGATAGAGAGATGAAAACTGTCCATCATCACTCAGTTGTGGGTCGTAAAGGCCATAAGCAAGCTAAAGGGGAAGGATTAAATAGCCAGTATGAGAAAGAGAATTAGTCAGAAGTACAAACTCAGCCCAGATGAAAACTAAGCAATGTTTTAAAGAGGAAGAAAGGAAGACTTGCTTTTTTTATATTCTAATCATCTCCCAATCCCTGAGAGAATAATGGAAATTAATTGATCAGTCTCAAGGGTCTAGGAAACTCCTTTGTCTCTTACTCACCTGACTTCACTTATGTTCTGGAAAAGGATATGTGAACATCCCATCATGTCTCTGTATACTAGCTGTACCCTTTGAGAAATGTGTAAACACAATTCCCTCTTTTGACCTTTTCTTTTAAGGTCAATGAAAATAGCAAAGGAAACATTAATTCATCTTCCCTCTAATGAGGTTCACCTGTGGAATTTTGTAGAGTTCCAGCAGTGTCCCAATCTGGGCAGAAACTGCACACGTTGTTCCCGTAAGGGCTGCTATAGACTTGGTCTCTTTCCTGCAGGTGTAATTAGGGAGGTCCTTGTCCAGTCCTGATTGCCAAATAATGGGATTCTCCAATGTTGTCTGTTCACTGTGTAGTGAATTGTACAGATCAAATCCCAAAGTAATGTTGGGTTAAAGATGGGGTTTACTGTTAATCTCTTCAATTGCAAAAATCAAGGCCAGAACATACTGGTAGTTCTTGGTCTCAAACCTGTGTGGAAGGCAGAAGACTGAAATCATGATTATCTTCAAATTCAATGAAATGACCAAATTCAGGTTGAAAGCACAAGTAGTCTCATTCTCAATGAGTTCTTCTGAAGCCTTAGAAATTTATCTTTCAAAAAGAGCTAAAAGGTATTTGATTGCTATGATTGAATTCTGCTTCCTTGGAGGAAGATGATACTGTTTACAAGGGAGAGTGTAATGAGTGATGAAATTAATATAGAATTTTTAATTTATTCTTTATATCAGGAAATAAAAATGATTTTTTTCATATTAATACATTATTAAATGGTTTATATAATGACAGTATTATTGTCATGAAGTTGAAGTTAGAGTAATTCCAACTGAAGGTTATATCTCTTCAAAAGTTCAGTTCCAGTGCTTAGGCAGAATTGGATGTGAGAGACAGAGGGGCATAACATCTACATGGTGAGAAGTGTCCACAAAAAGAATGACAATCAATTCCCTGAAGGCTCTACCCCATCAAATTTTGGATCTGCCATCTTCCAACATCAACAAACTGAGAAGAATATCAGAGCACAGTATAGGAAGAATCATGCAAAGCAGGAATATTTGAGAGAAGAAAAATAATGAAGTGTGAAGTTATGCCTACCTATACCTAATAGGACTGGAAACAATGTAGTATTCTAAAGGGAAAAGTGTTATGATGTCTAAAAGGTCTCTTAACCATTTCTTAATTAAAATATTACAGAGACAGATAAAGTAGATACAACCCTAGGGATTGGTTCTTCTGAGGGCTACAGAGAACCACAGGTTCTATGGACATGGCAATGGAGTTCAGTGCCATGTCAGTTGGCCGTACTTTGGAGTTTATGTTTCTGTGTGATGGAGATGGAATTAGATGTGATCTTTTCCACAAGCCTCTCCTGTTACTTTTACCAGAAATGTAGTTGGTGCTGGTGTTCAATATATACACAGGGGACTTCAATCTCTAGACTGACTATATGATAGCCAGGCCCTGAACCTCAACGGACTTCAGCTCCTACACTCTGGTTTATTGGACTTATCCCACTCAGCTAACATGGAATTGAAGAAAGTCAACCACCACACCATTGAGCCAAGAGGGCCTTCAACTGAAAGCAGGAAGATTGCATCCAGCATCCGTGTGGAATCTAAGCCCTTTCTTGACATAGATGTGGAGTGGATACAAAGATTCCAAGGTCCACAGTTTGGAGGAATAGAATATGGATTAGAATGGACTTACTGATATTCCATTCATGAACCATTGTGAATAGTAATCGAAGAAAATGTGGCATTGGTGTGGAGAAAGTGACCATGGTGGCTGCTGGGGGTGGGGAATGGAAGGAAGAGATGAGATGTGGAGACACTTTTGGGACTTGGAGTTGTCCTGGGTGATGCTGTAGGGACAGTTACTGCACATTGTATGTCCTCCCATGGCCCACTGGGTGGACTGTGGGAGAGTGTGGGCTATGATGTGGACCATTGACCATGATGTGCAGCGGTGCTCAGAGACATATTCACCAAATGCCGTGAATGTCTCATGATGATGGAGGAGATTGCTGCCATGGGAGGAGGAGTGGGGTGAGGGGGATGGGGGGTATATGGGGGCCTCATGTTTTTTGAATGTAATATTAAAGAAATAAAGACAAAAATTATTACAGTCCTATTAACATTAATATTAATCCAAGATCTTCAGTTCTATTCACTTCCTATGACTCTTATTCTTTTCATCTTTATTGTTGATTTGTGCAGTTTCACTTCCTTAATCAATAAGTCATTTCTGGGCACAAATGAAATTTTTTACATTTTTATTACCCAGCAAAAGAATTTCCAAGAAGAATGAAAATCTGCTTTCATTTCAAAAGTCCTTTTTTACAGACTTGATTAACACAGTAATAGCTATTCCATACTGTACATTTCACCATTAGACACAGGTTTCCAAATGTGCTCAAAAAAACAAACTTGGTAAACTTTTTAAAAATATAATTTATATTTAATAGATATATTTTATCATTTGGGAGAGAAATGTTGAAATTTCTCACTATGATGCCTGATTTTATATCTTGTTTCTCTTTATAGTTTATTTATTTGAGGCTACTATATCTTTATGTATTTACAATAATTGCTTTTCCTTTGTGCAGATTTGAACATTTTATTATTATGAATGCAACATTCGATTCCTAAGGATGCATTTTTTCCTCACCCATCTATAAATATACTTACCTATGGTTAATTATGGCTCTTATCTTTAGTAATCATTGGTATCTTTGTAACTAATTGCATACTTTGGTTTTCAAGTTTTCATTTATTTCTTTAAATGTGTCCTGTAATCACGTTTTACAAGGAAGTAGGATAATAAAATCTCCTATGGAAAAAATTGAATTACACTGAAGGAAACTCTTCTAATAGATAGGGAAAAAAACACCATGCAGAAAATATGAAACAATCTTTTAAAAAAAGACTATTAGCAAATTAGATAATAATTTTCTATCAGTCTTCACTTTTCTGCAATGATTAAAATGTTTGCACTCATAGAAGTTGATAAAGCATTAAAGAAAATTGAGCATGTAACTGAATATATTTGTTAGGAAAAGAGTATTTTAATATGAATAAACACGCACACAAAAAAAACACTCAAAATGAGAAATTAGACTCTGCTTATATGGATAGATAGTGAGTAAAAATTGGAGGTGGCTGAGGGTGAGGTAATGAAGGATCACCCCCACTCAGGGGCTGATCTGCACAGGCAGATACTCTCCCCATTCCAGATCTGAATGAGCCAAAACCATTAGCCAAGTTTGCTGATGCAGAATGTCATATGCCTCATGTACCATGGGATGTAATTTGCTTGATGAATCCCTGAACAAAAAGAATTTCCTTTAAAATCAAGGTAAGGATAAGACCTGTTAATTTCAGGATTGCTTTGTACCTTACTGGAATTGCTAGTGATTAAATAAGAGGCAAAAAAGGAATGGAAAGAAAGGAGCAAACCACAATCTTTTCATGGAAGTAAGATAGGTCAATGGGAAACCCAAGAGGAAATGTGAAAAGTGTTTGTAATTGATAAGGAAGTAGTCAACCGAATATATACAACTGTTAATGGCATTTAAATATAATATCAATAATTTATTAAAGCTTTATGGGAAATAGATATGATAGCAATAGATTAATAATAAATTCTTTAATATTATTAATGGTATAATATTGGGCAATTTCATTTATACATTTTAATATAAGTAACAATTAACATAATCATGATTGATTATTATTAAGAAATTTATTAACAATAAATTCACAGTAAATTCACCCATAAATCAATTCCACTGTTACCAATGAACAGTATCATAAAGATCTATTGAGGAATGTAAAAGCATCAAAAAACAGGGAAATGGATTTAGTTCTATGGTTGAGCACCTGCTTCCCATGTATGAGGTCTCATGTTCAATCCCTGGCACCTCCTAAAAAAATGTCACAACTATGTCAATGGTCTGCAAACAAACATGCTATGAAAGTTTAGTAGTATTATGATGGAATTAATGAAAATGATCCAGTAATGATTGAAGTGATGAATGCACAAATATGTGATTATACCAAATATCACTGATGGTGCATTTTTGATGAATTGTATGCTCCATGAATATGCACCAATAATATTGTTTGTTTAAAAAAAAGTTAAAACAATTAAACATTACAAGTTACAGGGCCCAGAGGATGAGAAGGAGAAAGGGAATTATTTTTTAGTGGGTGAGGGTTTTCTATTAGAGATGATTAAAATCTTTGGGTAATGGATATTGGTGATGGGCAGCACAATAAATGTGAATATCATTAATACCACTGCTTGTACACTTAACAGTGCTTAAAATGTAAAATTTGGATGATTTGTATATTAGTATAAATTATTTTAAAAATTCATTTAGATATTTATAAGGTAATGTTAATATGGCTTAAGAGGTTTTCTGGAAGCATGGTAAGTTCAGGAAATTAGTGAAAATAATTGAGAATGCTAAGGAGAGAATGTGACAGAAAAACCAATAGTTGCAATTTTTTATTAGGCAAAATATTTTAAATAGAATGGAAGATATGGATATAGCACCAGGACAGAATATAAAATGGAGAAACAATCTGTGTTTAAGTGACTCTTCCATGCATTATCTAGCTGGTCTTGAAAAACAGTACAAGAATAATGACCTGTTTGACTAGTGGTGAAAGTAAATAATTTTGGAATACAGAATTGATGTTATCTAATTCATACTTGAGGCAAAATCTTTCCAAGTCTCAGAGGAAAAATTAAATAGTAAAATTAGCACATCTATTTTTCAAACCGTAGACTAGGGAGACCTGACCAAAAAGGCACACAGAATAAAAGAAATTACACCTAAATTTTACTTTAAGTGAAATTTCATGCTCTTTTTTACTTCAACATAAGTTATAGAAAAATATTTAAAACAAGCAAGAACAAAATAAAATGATTTTTATTGAGCAAATTCTTGTTAATTCCAATAACAAAAATATTCTTAAAAGGTGAAAAAGCCTGTACATGAATAGAAAAAATGGTCAAAATCCTGAAAGGCAAATCATCACACCCTCCAAGCTTGTGAGCAGTGGGCACTGTGCCTGCTGAGACTAGTGACTATGTCTCCCAGGTGAAAAAAACCTTATATATTTGCAAGTGCATTCTAATGTCACATGGGGATTTATTTTCAGACAAAAATTAAAAAAAATAAACAAATCTGTCAAGGTGTATATTTTCCTGAGGTGGTTTGAGTGCCCAGCAGAGTGTAAGAAGGGAAGCAGTTAGTGTCTCCTACTCTGTCAGACACAACACCACTCTGTCCCTCGGCCTTAAAGTGTTCTTAAAACAAGCTGGGACACATGAGAAAATCTGGCCTTCTACACCAGGAAATTCATGTCAAAATGTTCCTGAATGAAACAAGTTGAACTGCACTGAAAAACAGCAATCACCAGCCTCCTTCAGAATTAGGAGTGTACATCAAAGACATTGACAACAACGGGACAAATATGTTTTGAAAATTATGGAGAGGAAATAAGCAGGGAAGCATTGGAGGAGTATTAAAGAATGAAAGATAGGCAGACAAATATCCAGAAATGAAAAGAAAGAAAACTTAGTTGTAAACTTTTTCAAAGGAGAAAGAGGTCTCAAATTCCTAATCTTTCCATCCCCTGTCAAAATTTTGCTCAGCTTCTTGCAAATCATATGTATCTGACACTTTCAAAAAAGCATTAACCCATTATTTTATTGTGTGAAACTCCTTATTCTCACGTGAGCAGAAACTATTTGCTGGAATCCCCGGAAATTTTTTAATCAATTTATTGAAACGTGTTCCCTTGAAGTTTCACTTCATCGATTCATTAATTAGACCATCAGATATAGATCTTGCAGTCACAGAAATCTACAAAGCAAAGTAGTTTAAATGCCCACATGAATGAGAATGAAGCTGGAGTGGAAAATATCTCACAAATCATTCATCTCTTATCCCTAGCCTGGCAGGCAGCTGGAGGACGCATGAAGGAACCCTGACAGGTGATGATACAGAGATATTTCAAACATTAGTCAGATGCCTGTTTTAAGAAGTCTGTCCATGCATGGGGGACACAGGTATCTGGGGCATCTTGGTAAGATTATTAGCACCTACACTCATGGGGAAAGAAAAATTTGCAAACCATTGTTTGGGGAACAGATATATTTTCCTGTAACCACTTAGCAAAGCTCTAACACCAATGGATTGCATTTCTAAAGAATATCACTTGATCCACTGCTTGTGGCACAGAAGCAAAGGGAAAGGCAAGGAGGGTGTAGTTTTTTGGAGAGGGTTGTCTCACTTGGATTCCAGCACTGGAAATGGGAATGTCAAGGGAACTAAAAGGAAGAAAAATATAATATTCATTCCCACAGAAAAATTTCCAGTAGAAACAGAAAAAATAAATTACATTCTGGGATGTGAATAGCAAGTGGGATGGAGAGGACAGGTAACATGGAGTATGTTGATCAAGCCACCTGCAAATTGCCTAGGCAGTTTTCATTGTAATAATCAAGCAGAAAATGAGTGCAAAAGCACTTACCGCTTCATATAGACTTCCTTGGTGGGTTTGGTGCTCCCATCGTATGTTATAAATGTATAAAGGGGGAAAAAACCACCTATAATCAGATCTCCTTCCTTAAATACACTGGGTTTCATTCTGATGAAGCAGGCAGGATCAGTCAATTGCCATGCTGAGAGGGGAAGATGAAGGAGCAGGAAAATAAAAATAAATGGGTACATCACAGAAATGTCTCCCTGAATCAGAGCCAAAGCTTTAAGCCTGTGCACAGTATTTAGCAGACAGAGCTGAAATGGAACCTGTAGCCTAAAGTATATATATATATAAAAATATATATAAATATACATATGGATGTTTGTGCTGGATATTATTATGACCTGGAAAGGGAAATCTAATTCCTGGAATGACATCTTTTTATTCATCTTTTCCATATCCTCAAAGACAATAGGGGGAACTGGAACATATTTTGCCCTTGGGCTCTGCATCTGAGGTCCTGCACCCAGGTGGAAACCAATGGTTGAAAACATGTTTGGATTATCCTCTTCACCCATAGGTGCTATGATATCATCAAGTCCAGGGATAATAATGCTCCAGGGACAACCTTCTCTCCAGGCAATTTAGTCTAACCTTTGTCAGTGTAGCAGGTCTAGTCAGTGAATTGGTGTTCATTGCATGAGAACAATGCTGTGTCATGAAGGACTCATGCTTGTCAAGATTTAGGCAAGAGCATCCTGGAATCATGCACTCCGGAGTCCATAAAGATGGGCAGCCTAAAACATGTAGGTCCCAGAGTAGCCACACAATACACCCGATATGGCAGACATAAGCCTTCATGCCATACAATGGATCACAGCCACCCACAAATCAATGTGTCACTGCCTGGATAAGCAGCAGTCACGCTAAATTCAAATCTTGGAAATCAGTAGCTTAAGGACAATGTTAAAATAAATGTGCATTTGCATTTTGAATTCCTAAAATGTGACAACCTTCAGTCCTTATAAAGCATCCTAAACCCATAGGTTAGCAAGTTATATTGACTCATTCCTCCACCTCCAGATTGGTTTCCTCAAATATTTGTACTTTTGGGGGAAAATGGCCTTACCTAAGAAACTCTTGTCTTTTCTTAACATAAGGCAGAGAAACATATCAGGAAAGCATCCCCTACACTCTACCACATCAAACATTGATGACACAGGCAACGATAGATTTCTATTACCACGATGTAAAAAGTAAAAGACTTAAGGCAACTGACTTGGAAGGGAATTTGAAGATGTGACCATCATGCAGGCCCATACCCTTACAAGGCAGGGATTTTAAGTGTCGGGAATACCACACAAATTTAGGGTCTACCACACTCAAGCTTGCCTCCTCTGACTAGAGGTAGTTAATGATCCCTAAGGCTTTGGATAGTAGAGCTGACAAAGCCCTAGAAACAGACAACCTAAACAGACAACAAGGACTTATTCCTTATACATTCCAGGTAGGAGTGAAGGACACATATCACTGTGTTCCAGTGTGCCCTTTTTCTAGTCTTAGAGGCTGGTAAGTTCCTTGCAATATTTGAGAATATGTAGGGTGGACATTATGACAAAGCTTGCATTTATGTTTGTTGTCCAAGAGTTCAAAACTGGAAGAAAGAGCTATCAAAAGGCAAATGCAATCATATCCAGGTGACCCTTCCCTGGTAATATTGAGGAACAATGTCTCCATTTCCAATACAAAGTGGACAGAAGAAGACCTACCATGTAATAAAATTTTTCTCTTCTTAAATCCTGGCTTTGTGGCTGAAATTTCACTTATTCTACTTTCCCAAGAAGAACCTGTTGCTTGGTTCTAGATATAGTAAAGGAGGCTTATGTGGAAGAGAGTGGTATCAGTGATTGAGACTCCAAGCATTGACAATTGACTGTGGAAAAAGCTTCTGAATATGGAGCAAGACATTTTTTTTTTTTAGAAAAGTGATAGCTCTAGAATCTGAAAGGAAGATAAAAACCTTGAAATCTTCTGAATCAGGTATAAATAGAGTTTTCAGTGTGTGAGCTTGGAGTTATTTTTTACTTTATTTTTAAGAAGTTTTAGATTATAGAAATATTAGAGCAGAAACATAGAGGGTATCCGTGTGCCCTTCTACCACCCCCATTCATATTTTCCAATATCAATAGCATCTTTCATTAGTATGGAGCAGTTATGCCAATTGGCGATTCCATATAGAAGCATTGCTACAAACCACAGTCTATAGTTTGCAATATGGTTTTCAATTTGCACCATAAAATGTTGTGGATTTTGACATTTATAATGGTTTGTATCTGTCATTGAAAATTCATGCAGAACAATTTCAATTTCCCCAAACTTGGGAAGACAAATGCAAGCACATACAGCAAGTCTCAACAAATTTAGATATATTGAAATTATACAAAGAACTTTTTCTGACCACTGTGAAATGAGGCTGGAAATCAAAAAGGGTCAAGAACATAATTAGAAAAATTTTATGGAAGTTAAACACACGCTTGCACAATCAGTTTGTCTTGGAGGAACTCAGCAGATAAATAGTAACTACCACAAACAAATGAAAATGAGAAAAAACATAAAATGTATTGGATTCAGCTAAATGAATTCTAAGAAGGCAGCTCATTGCCTTAAATAAGCATATTAAAAAATAAATAAAGAGCTAAAAACTAAACCTTAACTACACACCTTGAGGAAGTAGAAAAAGAACAGCTATCAAATCCCAAAACATGCAGATGGAAAGAAATAATGAATAAAGCAGAATTAAATGAAATTGAGATTAAGAAAAATTAGAAAGAATAAAGAAAATGAAAAATGATTCTTTGAAAGAAATTATAAAATTGAAAATCCCTTAGGTAGGCTAGCAAAGAAAAAAAGAGAGTTGATGCAAATAAATAAAATCAGAAATGAGAGAGTGTATATCACCACTGATCCCAAAGAAACAGCGTGTTATAAGAGAATATATTGAAAAAAATTATGCCATTAATATGGACAATTTAGATGAAGGGTACAGATTTCTTGAAAGGCCCATCAAACTACATTGATGAAAGAAGAAATTCAAGAACTGAGCAGTCCAATCTCCAGCAATGTGATTGAAAGAGTGATAAAATTCTGTCTATCAAGAAAATCACAGGACCAGATGGAAGGATGGGCAAACTATATCAATCATTCCAGAAAGAAGTAATACTTATCTTGCCTAAAATCTTTCAAATTTTGAGAAGAGAGAGAATTACCTGACTCAGTCTATGATCACAAGACCATCTCAACAGATGCAGAAAAGACATTTAACAACACACAGCCTCCTTCTTGATAAAACAACCTCAAAAGATAGTATTAGATGGAAACTTCCTCACCATGATAAAGAGCCTATAAGAAAACCCCATAGCTATCATCATACTCTATGATGAAAGGCTGTAGGCTTCCTCTCTATGATCTGAAACAAGACAAAAATGCCCACTGTCCAACTCATGGTTACCATTGTATTAGAAGTACTTCATTGAGCACTTAGATAAGAAAAACAAAAAAGTAGCATCCAGTTTTGGAAAAGACAAACTTTCATTCATTGGAGATGCAATGATTCTACCTGTTGAAAGTAAAAAAAAAAAAAAAAAAAAAAATCTGCAGCATAGCCACTAGAGATAATTAAACAGTTCACTGAAGTGGCAGGATATATGATCAAGAGGCAAAAATCAGTTTTTCTGTGCAAGAGTAATGAGAAATCTGAAGACTAAATTTTAAAAATTCTATTTCCAATAGCAATTAAAAGAATTAAATATCTAGGAATAAACTTAAGTAAGATGTAAAGAACTTGTAGGCATAAATTACACAGGATTGCTACAGCAAGTTAAATAGGACCTAAACAAATGAAAGCATATTTCATATTGATTGATTGGAAGACTAAATATAATTAAGATGATGCGGTCACCCCTCGGGCTGAAGTGTGGTTTGCTGGCCTGGTGAGGGGAGTGGCCGCGGTAGGCCTAATTCCGCTGCCCCCATAATAGGGTGGTTGGTCGGGCCCACCGCCACCCCTGAAGGAAGCTCGGCATTGGGCGCAGAGTGCCCTCGGGTCTCCCCTTCTCGGCAGCCATGCTTCAGCGGCCGCCCCTCCTCCTGGATGGTGCTGCATGATGCCTGTGGGGCGGCACTCTTCTTCTTTCTCCCTGCGCAGGCGCAGGGCGGAAAATTCCAGTCTGCCCTTTTCCCTCCCCCCGACAGCAGCAACAGCCAGGCGTGGGCGGGAAACTCAAGTCTGCCCTCCACCCCAGCAACAGCAGCCACTAATCCCTAAACCCTGCCACTTCCCCCAGCAACAGCAGCCACCAATCCCTAAACCCTGCCCCTTCCCCCAGCAACAGCGACAGCCAATCCCTAACCACCACCCCTCCCCCATCCAGTACCGCCCACTGACCTTTCACCGGCAACCAATCAGAACAGGGCGTGGCTTCGGCCAATCAGCCTTCCCCAGCCCCTATAAAACTGTTGCCTCTCCCTCAAGAAAGTGGACCTGTGTGTTTACCTCGTCTCCGCGGTAGTTCTTCTGCCGTGCGCCCTCCAGTCCTGACAGCCCCCGACAAGGGCCTGGCCTCCCTTGTCCCCAGTTCGTCGCCTGCTTCTCTGGGCGACCCCGTCAGCCGAACCGCGCAACCCCTGTGAGACCGACCCCTCGTCTGCTGCCGGACTGACCCCTCGTCCCAAGTGGGACCGACCCCTCGTCCAGAGCTGGACCGACCCCTCGTCCGCAGCCAGACCCCACCTCTACTGACCGAGCAAACCGTCACAGCTGGCGCCCAACGTGGGGCAAAGCAACCCCACCACAGCCTCACTCCATAACCTGGCGGCCCCCCCCTCTCTTCTCACCGTGGGGCTTCTCTCATGCAACATTGTTGCTACCTGAGCCTTGGCTACCTCATACGATCCACGGCGTTCTGGGAGAATCGCTGGATGGCTTTCTCCTTCCATGTCGGGGGCTTATACTGATCGGCTATGATTAAGAGGAGCCTTGGATTTCTCGGGAGCACGTGCTTGCACGCCTGAAGTAACCCTACCACAGCCCTACGCTCTCCTCTCTTCTCACCCCTATCTTTTCGCTCTGCATTGCTGCTCCTGAACCTTGGTGACCTCATATGATCCACGGCGGTCTGGGAGAATCGCTGGATGGCTTTCTCCTTCCCTGTCAGGGGCTTATACCGACCCGCTATGATTAAGAGGCGCCAATAAAACTCTCAGGAGCACGTGCCTGAGCACCTCCACCCCTGCCTTCACCTCTGCCTCCTCCCCTCCGCGCTTGCTCCCCTTTGCCTTGCTCCACTGCTCGTCGTCCCACCCTCCCCTCGTCGGGGCCTTCTCTTGGCCCGCGACCACCGTCGGAGCCCCACCGGCTCCGACCCCTTGTCTCACCGTGCACCTCAGCTCCCATCGCCGCGCTCTCAAGGTAAGGGCCCCTTTTCTTATGGGCTCCAAAAGGCCATTAGCAATGGGTAACATCCTATCTGCTAAGCAAGCCCCACAAGTTTGGGCCCTCGCCGGTCTCCTAGACACTCACCGGTGTAAGATCTCTTTGAAACAGCTTCAAGTATATTGGAACCTTCTTCTCCCCTTTAATCCGTGGCTTACCACGTGTCAGCTTTGGGACCTGGACACCTATACTCGCCTTATAGATAGGGTCACTTCTGCTGTGGAGCAGGAAGGTAAAAGATTCCCTCCTGGCTTATTACAGGCAACATGAAGTCCAGAAGAAATCTTGAAGGGTATAATCTATGATAGGCTATATAAAAAAGGATTTAAAAGCAGCTATACCAGAAAGTAAGAATTATGAGTCAACTGTAAATAAATTATATATTTCTGTTAATGTGTTGTAATTGTTCTGTGTTTGTCTGTCTGTTCGTTCAATGTCAACGTATATTGTGATACCTCCGGATGGTAATATAAATTACTAGAAATCTTTAAAAGAGCTCTATTCAAATGGCCAAAAATTAAATAAGCGCTTATATTAATACTTAAGTTTATTATATTAATACATAAGTTTAAATGTTAATAAGATATCTACAATTAAAAAAAATTTTAAGTCTTAATTAACAAAATTAACTGTACGTCTTCATAAAAATTTGTTCTTGCCTAGATTAAAATGAATAACTTATTTTTCTTCACAGGATAATATAAAGAATGTAAAACTTATATGAATATTAAAAAGGTTAAAAGTTTGTAAAAATGCTAACGGAAATGTAATAAGTTTTGCAAAAAGACGTATTTGTCCTAAAGTAGGATGGCTAATTTTTCATAAACTCTTGAAACTTAATTTGCATGTGGAAGTGTAAAAGGTATTGTAATAACTTTACGTAAGGGAATGTGTTCTGTAAAGATAAAATTTATCTTCAATAGTTTACATTAAGGTATTAAATGGCTAATTCCAAAAGTTCATTCTTAAATATATATATATAAAACTGAATTGATGATAATAATAATAAAAGGTAATTTTATAACAGGAAAGATTAACAGCAACCAAGGTCCCCTGCCAACTTGCTTTTAGGAAACGGTTTCTAATATTGCATGCTACTAAGTATTTAAAGAAAAGTTATTCTTAAGGAAACAGAAGATGATTTTGTCTTTGCAGCCATTGTCTATTTAGCAACACCCCTCGCTATCGGCCTAGCCACTGTTGCGCCGGACGATTGGAACCTTAAACAAAGACTCCTCCTCACTGTCATCTTCCTATCTATCATTACTATATTTACTGCCCTCATTCTCCTTCATTTATAAAGCAGTCTCCTACAAACCACAAAGCTTCTGTCTTAAAACATACCATTCTCAACCCTATCCTCTAAATGATCTTCTCACTTCCCCCACAGCCTTTAATACTTTATTTCTTCCTCATAACCTTGGCTTTCTTGATAATATTTTCTGCCATCTGTCTAGCTGCTACCGCCCCAGAAGATTGGAACCTCGGCCAACGAATTCTACTCTCCATCGCCTTTCTGTTTATTATCCTCTTTTATGCTTTACTCCTTATCTTCCTCCCATAATGACTTCACCAAGCCTCCTCTTGTCCAAAACCGTCACCCTTCTTTTCCTCACACTCCCCATTGCACTCACCAACCCCAGCCATCAGCCTTTTAATTGGACAGTAAGCATCTGGCAGGAAAAAGTAATCCTCTCCTACAATGTCTTCGCTGCCAAGGAGAGATCAACTACCTGCAATGTGCTGTCATCCTGGACTTTTAACAAGCAGATGGACCTTATAGCCACCGAGATCAATGAAAATTGGACATTGGCCACCCTTGCTTGCAACGGCAAGATACCGCCCCCCAAATTGTACATTTATATCCCCGGCATACTCACCTCCCTCTTCAGCCCCACTTCCCTCATTGCTTGCTGCCTCTTGGGCCTCGGCTACTTGCTACTGCTGCCATCCTGGCCCTTATTTGAAAAGAAGGGGGAAATGCGGTCACCCCTCGGGCTGAAGTGTGGTTTGCTGGCCTGGCGAGGGGAGTGGCCACGGTAGGCCTAATTCCGCTGCCCCCATAATAGGGTGGTTGGTCGGGCCCACCGCCACCCCTGAAGGAAGCTCGGCATGGGCGCAGAGTGTGCTCGGGTCTCCCCTTCTCGGCAGCCATGCTTCAGTGGCCGCCCCTCCTCCTGGATGGTGCCGCACGATGCCTGTGGGGCGGCACTCTTCTTCTTTCTCCCTGCGCAGGCGCAGGGCGGAAAATTCCAGTCTGCCCTTTTCCCCTCCCCCGACAGCAGCAACAGCCAGGCATGGGCAGAAAAATCCAGTCTGCCCTTTTCCCTCCCCCCGACAGCAGCAACAGCCAGGCGTGGGCGGGAAACTCAAGTCTGCCCTCCACCCCAGCAACAGCAGCCACTAATCCCTAAACCCTGCCACTTCCCCCAGCAACAGCGACAGCCAATCCCTAACCACCAACCCTCCCCCATCCAGTACCGCCCACTGACCTTTTGCCAGCAACCAATCAGAACAGGGCATGGCTTCGACCAATCAGCCTTCCCCAGCCCCTATAAAACTGTTGCCTCTCCCTCAAGAAAGTGGACCTGTGTGTTTACCTCGTCTCTGCGGTAGTTCTTCTGCCGTGCACCCTCCAGTCCTGACAGCCCCCGACAAGGGCCTGGCCTCCCTTGTCCCCAGTTCATCGCCTGCTTCTCTGGGCGACCCCGTCAGCTAAACCGCGCAACCCCTGTGAGACCGACCCCTCGTCTGCTGCCGGACTGACCCCTCATCCCAAGTGGGACCGACCCCTCGTCCCAAGTGGGACCGACCCCTCGTCCAGAGCTGGACTGACCCCTCGTCCGCAGCCAGACCCCACCTCTACCGACTGAGCAAACCATCACAAGATGTCAGTCATTTCCAAATTGACTTACAGATTTAACCCAATCCCAATAAATTTCCAACAACACTTATAAACAGACTTGGAAAAGCAAATTATCAAATATATTTGGAAGTGTAAGGGGCCCCAAATAGCCAAAAAATTTTTTAAAGAAAATTAAATTGGATGGATGATGTTACTTGAACTTAAAATACAATACAAAATTACAGTTGTCAAAACTTCATGGTAGGCAAGCACCAGCTGGTCGTGCAACTAGAAAAAGACCTTGAATAAAAGGTCAACTCAGACAAGAGGAATATCTCAACCTACAGTTAATGTCAGGTGTTAAAATCTGCTTTTTGACCTTGAATAAAAGGGGGAGCATGAAAGGACAAATGAGATGATATGTCTATGAATATCCAAAAAAGAGTCGGGAGGTCATCAAAGGAGTCACGCATATGCACCCCTCAGCAGAATCCCAGAGACAGCCAAAGTAGATAGAACCCAGGTACTGGTTCTCCTGAGGACTACAGAGACCCATTGCTTCTATGGTAATGGCAGGTGGCTCCGGCGTTCAGTGCCATGTGAGTTGGCCCTAGTTTGGAATTTGTGTTCCTGAGTGTGATGGAGTTGGACTCAGATGTAACCTTTCTGTGCATGCTTCTTCTGTCACTTTCACTGAACCTGTGGTTGGTGCTGGGTTTGCTGTATACTCAGGAGACATGAATCTCTGGACTGTCCATGTGACAGCTGGGCCCTGAGGCTCAGCAGACTTTCAACTCCTACCCTCCGGTTCCTTGGACTTACCCCGGTCAGCTAACAGGGAGGTGAAGTAGGTCAGCCACCACACCAGGGAGCTGAGAGTGCCTACATCTGCAAGCAGGTGAATTGCATCCATCAACCATGCCGAATCTAAGCCCCCTTTCAATATAGAAGTGGAGTGTACACAACCATCCCATTGTCCACAGGATGGAGGAATAGAGTATGGATTAGAATGGACTTACTGATATTCTACAGTGGAACTATTGTGATCAGTACTGGAAGAAATTGAAGCACTGATGTGCAGAAAGTGGCCATGGTAGCTGCTGAGTGCAGGGAAAGGGAAGAAGAAATAAGTGGAGGAATTTTCAAGGCCTGGAGTTGTCTGGGTGGTACTGCTGGAATAGATGCCAGACATCGTATGTCCTTCCATGGCCCACTGGGTGGACTGGAGAGAATGTAAGTTGCAATGTGGTGCAGCAGTGTTCCAAAATGTATTCACCTAATGCAATGAATGTGCCACACAATGTTGAAAGAGGTGGATGATGTGAGAGGAGTGGGATGAGGGGGGTGGGGGGTATATGCGGACCTCCTATATTTTTTAATGAAATGTTTAAGATAATAGAGAAAAAAATAAATGCAAAAGAAAAAAGAGTAAATTCATGTCAAGTAAATGATCCAAATAGAGTAGAATAGGAACAGACTTAAAAAGAAACTTGAGCCTCAAAAGATCACTTAATTAGATTTGTTAATGTATAGTCATAATGGTAACACAACATTGTGAATATAATTAACATTAGTAAATTATATAACTGAATGTGGTGTAATAGGGGAAATATTGGTAGTATATATGTTGCTAGAATACAAATGAAAGGTAAGCAATGATAAGACTGTGCACTATAGTGAACCGTAAAGGAATCTATGGGTTATAATTAATAGTACAATTATATTATTCATAATTGCTAAAAGATGGAAACAACATAATTGTCCATTAACTGATGAATGGATAAACAAAATGTGGTATATTTACACAATGGGTTATTATTCCACTGTATCAAGAAATCAATTGGATAAGCACATGACAACAAGCAGGAACTTTGATAATATTAGGTTGAACAATTTCAGACACAAAAGTAAGAATGTTTTATAGTCTCACTGATATGATCTATATACAATGAGTAGACTTCTGGAGTGGAACTATGAAGTATAGGTTGGTGGAAGTTGGAATGTGGGATGTATGTAGAATGTTTAATCAGATAAATTATAAATAGGTGGTAATGGTGGCAATTGATGGCTACAAATAATGAATGTAACAAACACTGATTTGTCGATGTGCATGTGGCTGAAACAAGTAGTCAAATGAAATTAACGTCATATGGAGGACAGCTGGAGGATGATATTGGGAATGTATAAAAATGATTTTGGAAGGAGATGAGAATTGTGGTTAATAATATAAAAGGAGGAATGAACTTCTACACATTTTTAAGAATGTGCTGATACAATCAGAACATACAAATAGTATATTATACGGAATATACTTAAGAACACAACTGTAATGTTTTTGTAGCAACAGCAAAGTTGGTACTATATTTTCTTATTTTCTTTTTACAGATCTGAAATTAGGTTTTATTGAAATATTTACACAGTTCATTGTTCATTACATGAAGGTATATTCTAGAGCTGACATTTTGTACACAATTACATACATTTTAAAACAATGACTGTAGAATATTTAATCACCCACTCCTCTATTGGCTAACCTCTTTATTAGCAAATATTCTCTTTACCACCTTCCTTTTCTGTTTAACAGGAAAGATAGAAGAGTTCCTTGCTCTGTTTCACCTTGGCACTTATTTAACTGAGGATAATTTTACTTGGCTCCCCCTTTCCTGTTTCTATCTCTGGCACATTATAAATGATAGGAATACCAATTACCCTGTACTTGGGCACACCCTGTCATCTTTTGCTATGATACTAGAGTAGCACCTTAAAGTTTACAAAACACTTTCAGTTACAACATATGCGCTTTACCTCAAAAAGTGCTGTGATTGGCCTGAAAAATGCTTTTATCTTCCTTTTAAAAATAGGAAGGCTGAAGAGCAGGGGAGGTGAGTGGTTTGCCTGAGATTACACTGAAGTTGGTACTATATTAATGGTAAAGGTTAAAAAAAAATCAGAAATTTGGTTTTGTGAGCTATGAATATGAGTAGCATTTTTCTCTTTTTTTTTTCATTAATTAGGAGTGACTATGTCGTTTACTCTGTGTTCATCTGTATATCTTCCTGAACTCTAGAGGAACAACTGAGTTAGTAGTTGGAATTAAATGAGATAAAATTTCCTGGAATGAACTTTATAGGAAAAATGTTTCCATAACTTGTTGAACCTTGTTTTTCTGTTTTTTTATTTTTTAAAATTTATATTTGTCTTTATTTTTTTAATATTACATTAAAAAAATATGAGGCCCCCATATACCTCCACCCCCCTCACCCCACTCCTCCCCCCAAAAAACAACAATCTCCTCCATCATCATGAGACATTAATTGCATTTGGTGAATACATATCTGGGCACAGCTGCACCTCATGGTCAATGGTAAAAACCATAGTCCACACTCTCCCACAGTCCACCCAGTGGGTCGTTGGAGGACATACAATGTCCAGTAACTGTCCCTGCAGCACAACCCAGGACAACTCCAAGTCCCAAAAATTCCCCCACATCTCAACTCATCCTCCCACTCCCTCCCCCAGCAGCCACCATAGCCACTTTCTCCACACCAATTCCAAATTTTCTGCGATTGCTAATCACAACAGTTCATGAATAGAATATCAGTAAGTCCACTCTAATTCATACTCTACTCCTCCATCCTGTGGACCTTGGAATGGTTGTGTCCACTCCACATCCATATCAAGAGGGGGCTTAGATCCACATGAATGCTGGATGCAATCCTCCTGCTTTCAGTTGTAGGCACTCTTGGCTTCCTGGTGTGATGGTTGACCTTCTTCACCTCCTTGTTAACTGAGTGGCATAAGTCCAATAAACAAGAGTGTAGGACTTGCAAGTCTGTTGAGGCTCAGGGCCTGGCTATCAAATGGTCAGTTCAGAGATTCACGTACCCTGGGTATACATTAAATCCCAGCATCAACTACAGTTCCAGTAAAAGTAACAAGAAAGACTTGTGGATAAGGATCACATCTGAGTCCAGCTCCACCACACAGAAACACAAACTCCAAACTAGGGCCAACTGAAGGCACTGAACTCCATCTGCCATGACAATAGAAACTTTGCGTCTCTGGAGCCCTCAGAAGAACCAGTGCTTGGGGTTGTATCTACTTTATCTGTCTCTGGGACTCTGCTGAGGTGTGCATAATGGCAACTCCTCTCATAACCTCCCAGCTCTTTTTGGAGACTTATAGCCATATAAACTCATTTATCCTGAAAGAAGTTGATGCAGGATGAGTGGCAGGTGTGGGGAGTGGGGCATCTTGGAGCCTCTTATATTTTATAATGTTATATTTTGTTAGCTCTATTTATCTTTAAAAAGATAATAAAAAATTAAAAAAATATAGAAGTAAATAAATATATAAATATCACCAAAAATTTATAAAAATGTAGACTATAATGTAAACCATTATGTAACCAATATTTTATAAGAGTGTGAAGTCCAAAATGTATACAATAATGCAAACAATAATGAAACTATGATTATTATCTATGTTTCGATATCTGTACATCAGTAGCATCAAATGTAACATTCACATGTATAAAGATCATTTCTGGGGAAGGCAGAAATGAGTTTGATGTTGAGCCTGTGAGAGTCCCCTATGGTCTATATATGGCTTTACTGTGACCTAAAACATTTCTGAAGACACACACAAAAAATGGAGACACTGAGGAAGAAATGGAAGAGATTGCCTTGCCACTGTACATGCAGGGCAAAACCTATTACAATGATGAAAGGCAAAACATCAAAAATGTTCTTATAATATTTTTCATTCTTTTATTACTCCAGTTCATTTTTTACTTTACTTTAGTTTTTCTAGATTGTTATATATTCTAATTCTAATCTTTAACCTATCATTACCATTTCATTTTCCTCCTCTTAACTGAATTTGGCAAGATATTAGGCTTCATTTTTTTAAGAAGTTCTGGATTACAGGAGGTTTCAACTCTGTCAGGGGAGGAGCAGAGATGTGGCATGTTGTTGATGGGGGATGCATGTGTGGGAGGGAGTGTTCCAAGGCATTCATATAAGATATGTAGATATGTTTGGATGATGATGGGTTATGACATAAGAGGTAGAGTTTCACAGGACAACTAAGGGAGTGCTGAGTTCCCATTCTGGGAATCTCTGTTGCACTCTCCAATGGAGGAGCAGCAATCCCCCAAGTACAAGGGCAAAGAGCAGTGAAAAAGAAAGTTTCAGTGATGGGTCCTTGGTACTGATGATTATGCTTATGGGTCTTTGTGATTGAAATTGTCAATGTAGGAGGAGTGGGAGTGTGGAGAGGATGGTATATGAGAACTTCTTATATATTTTATTGTAACATATGCTTTACATGTGTCTTTAAAAAATGATAATAAAAAATATTTCTAAATTTCGACTAGGCCTAGGGTTGCAAGGTGTGTAAGAGTTTCCTCCTGAAAGCCTCCATTTTGCTCATATGTGGCCACTGTCTAAGCAAAAATCAGCATGTTAATGCAATACCTTTCCCCCAGCATGGGTCATGATTACTGGTGATGAGCCTCCCTGGGACTGAGGGATTACTACGATTCATTACCTAATGATGAACGTTGAAAACAACTTGAATAAAAATGATAAAGACAAATGAGTTATATTGCTAAGAGACCTCAAAATAAATCAGGAGGTCATCAAAGGATTTGCTTATGCATGTCTCAGTAGGATCCCAGAGAAACATAATGGAGATATAACCCCAGGAAGTGGTGCCCCTGAGGGCTGCAGAGACAACCAAGTCCTAGGGTAATGGCAGATAGCCTTGGAGTTCCGTGACTTACTAGTGGGCACTATTTTGGAATTTGTGGACATGAATATGATGGATTTGGACATGGATGTGACTTCTCTAAACATGCCTCTTCTGTCACTTTTAATGAACGCATTTACTGGTTGGCACTGGGTTTGGTGAATGCCCAGGAGACTTGAATCTCTAGTCTGTCCATGAGCCAGCTGGACCCTGAGCCTCAGGAGAGCTGCAACACTGACTCTCTGCTTCATTGGACTTACCCAGGTCAGCTAACAGGGAGGGAAGGATGGTCATCCAGCACACCAGTGACCCAATGTGTCTACAACTGCAAGCAAGAGAATCACATCCATCAACCGTGTGGGGTCTAAGCTCCCTCTCAATTTAGAGGTGGAGTGGACATCACCCTCCCTCAGTCTACAGGATGGAGGAATTAATGTGGATTAGAGTGGACTTATTGGTATTCTATGGTAGAATCACTGTGACTCTAGCAATGGAAGAATTTGTATCATTGATGTGGAGACGAGGGCCACAGGAGGTGCTGAAGGCAGGGAGAGTGAAGAAGAGTTTTGATATTGGGGTATTTTCGGGTCTTGGAATTGTCCTCAATGCTCTTGCAGGGACAGACACAGGGCATTATATATACTTCCTTAACCCACTGAATGGGCCTGGCGGGAGGGGGGGTGTGTAAATTGCAATGTAAACAATAATTCATGTTGTGTAGCAGGGCTCCAAAATGAATTCATTAAATGAAATGAATGTGCTACCCTGAAGAAAGAGGTCATTTTTTTTGAGGTTGGGAGGTGGGGATTGGGGTACATGCGAACCTCTTAAATTTATATCTAGAATGGGATTATGTATACTACTTAATACTAATTAATGTACTATCCGATTCATAAGTTTCTCTTTGAGGTGCAATTAACAGGTATATGTTTCAGGTTTGCAATATCTTACATCTTATATCTCCATGGGATCAGGCCATAATGCCAGTTATGTTTAACTTCTACTCACAGTACTGTGGTGATCATTGTTCCACTTGGTATGTCCTTCACAGAGCCAACAAGTTGCACCATCATTGACCTTAGGGAGAAGCTAAAAAGGTAGGTTCCTGTATTCCACCTGTCTGGTGTGTACCACCCTTCAGTACTATGAAACAAGGCCAATCTGGAGGTGATATCCATTGTACATTTGTCTGTACTGAGCCATCACTGGCTGCTGCAGGAGTTTGAAACTACAATGTAGTCTCCATCGACTTTAGGAGCACAACCAGAGATGTAGTAGATGAGTTTATTGCTTTAGGGATCAGTGAATAACTTAACCAAAAACTCAAATGGAGAGGAAACCTGCAGTGTACCAAGGTAGTTTTTTTTGAATGTACAAGAAAATTTGACAATGCTGAAGTTTATGTCTTGATTTTTATACTTTTTAAAAACTTTGTATACAATGCATTACATATCAAATAAAGATTTTAGTACTTTGATTTTTACCTTTACACTTCTACCATGAAGACATTATTTAGCAGGTATTTTATTTTAGCAGTAGAGGAAAAACTACTCCTTTCTTAAAAAAAAAAAAAAGAAAACAAGATTTCCAATGGAATCAAGGAAACTTTTTTATTACCACCACTTGAATAAGCAATCAAGGTGACATCCAGACAGATTTTACTGCTATGAAGTTACTTTTTGCTGTTTCTAGCTAATAATGGCTCTTAGAAATGGGCATTTAAAAGCTTCAGTTTAGAAGAGGCTTTTTCAAATTCCTTATAATTAACCACAACAAGCAATTAAATAAATTCCACTTGTGATTTATACATTAAATCCACTCCCAAGACAGTATTGACATTTAAAGGCTTGTATTTAGGTGACCTTTCACCATTACTCAATTTTTAACAGGTAAACCCCAAATCTGATTTCCAAAGCACAAGTAAACTGACAATGTTAAACACAGATTTCATAGGTGAATGCAAGGTTAAGCACACATACAAACAAAATATTTATAACTTTAGCGTTTCTAGAAGCTCTTTGATCTTAACTGATGGCACATGAGTTTTCTTATTGTCCAGGAGATGCTTATTAACTGGTCTGGATGTTGGTCTCTATTCGTAACTTTCATAGGCACAACTGAGTTTAAACTAATAGAAGATTGAGGTTTAATTTTTCATTTCTTTAAGGAGACATGACTTGAGCTTTCTGGACATCAGATCTATCTGTCTTCTTTTCTTACATGGGTTTAAGTGGAATTCAGGGTCATTTGCAGAGGCTGCTCTTGGCTATATTAGGGCCATGTAGGCCAGCAGGAGGCAGAATTTCCTGATTCCTGAAAAGAGACTCCTATGGGGAATGTGTTGGTATGCTAGCAGTTGTGCCCATTATTCTAGGAAGAATGAAGAATCATCTTTTAGCCACCAATCTGGCATCCCAGAGTACTGTTCTGCCTGAAATGTTCACCACTCCACACAATTTGAAGCTGATCCCCTGTCCCAGCATACTGAAAATTTCAACTCTCAGAGCCTGCCTGACCTAGAGGCATCCTTACAGGTGACATAAATCTTGGGGGATATCTGATGCTTCAGTTCAGTGTACCCAAGTTGAGCGGGTGGGAGATATTCTGAGCATTCAGAAGTGTGTGAGATAAGTCTCAGGGGATATTTGGCTGTCCTTTGAATGGAAGGGCCAAGGAATGGGAACTCTTCACAGTTTACTACTCTGGTTCTCATCATCTCTGATATTTCGGGGTCTTTGATTGACCGCATGATTACCCAAACAGAAGTTTTTGAGTTTAATCTCAGGAAATATTTGACTACTTTCTGATTCTTGCTACTCTGATCATAACAGAGTCCCTGGTTCCAGGCATTCCTGGGGCCATTTGAACTTGGAAGACCAATCGAATAGATGAGATGCCTTCCAAATTGAATACTGTTCCTTCCATGGAGAAGAGTCAGAAAACGTATTATCCATATCCCTCCAGAAGTCTTACACTCAGTCCTAGTTTTAAGATTTTACTGACTGATAATTTCCCAGCATATGGTATACAAAAATATTTGAAGATTCTTTGGGTATTTTCATAGTAGCCACAGTTCCAAATGACAACAGAGGGAGTACTGAGTTTCAAGCCAGGGGAGCTCTCTCACATTCCCCAAAGGAACAACAACAATCCCCCAAGAGCAATGGCAAAATCCAACAAGGAAGGATGGCCCAATGATGAGTTCTTGATATTCATGACAATACTTATGAACCTGTGTGTCTGAAACATGAACTATGCTTAGAGTTGCAGAGTGCCTTTAGAATTACCTAATGAGAACCTCCACGTTCCTCAAACATGGCCTCTCTCTGAGCCAAACTCAGCATGTAAATGCATTACCTTCCCTCCAACATGGGACAAGACTCCTGGGGATAAGCCTCCCTAGTGCTGAGGGTTTAACCCCAATCAATAACTTGCGATGCAACTAAAAAAGACCTTGAATAAAATGGGGAAATGGTAAAGACAAATAAGTTTATATTGCTAAGAGTCTTCAAAAGAGAGTTGGGAGGATATCAGAAGGGTTACACTTATGCATGACTCAGCAGAATCTCAGACACTGACAAAGCGGATACAACCCCAGGTACTGGTGCTCCTGGAGGCTATGGTGATACATAGGTTCTATGATCATGGCAGTTGGCTCTGGAGTTCAGTGCCTTGTCAGTGGGCCATAATCTGGAATTTGTGCTCCTGAGTGTGATGGAGAAGGACTCCGATGTGATCTTTCTATACATGCCTCTTCTGTTACTCTTACAGAAACTGTGGTTGGCACTGGAGTTGGTGTATACTCAGGAGACTTGAATCTTTGGACTGGTCGTGTGCCAGCTGAGCCCTGAGCTTCAGCAGTGCTGCACCTCCTAGTCTCCAGTTCATTGGTCTTATGCAGGTCAGCTAACAAGGAGGTGAAGATATTCAACCACAACACCAGTTAACCAAGAGTGCCTAAAACTGAAAGCAGGAGATTTGCATCCATCAACCATGTGGGATTTTAGCTCCTTCTCAATATAGAGGTGGAGTGGAGGTCAGCATCCCATGGTCCACTGGGTGGAGGAATAAAATATATAAGAAAGGACTTACTGATGTTCCACTATAGAAAAATTATGACTTTAGCAATGGAAGAAATTATATCATTGATGTGGAGACTGTGGCCAAAGTAGTTGCTGAACGGAAGGAGTGGAAAGAATAGATGTGATGTGTGGGCATTTTCTGGACTTGGATTTGTCCTAAATGATATTCATGGTCAGATGCTGAACATTATATTCTGCCATAACCCACTGAATGTCCTGGGAGACAGTGTATACTACAATGTAAACATTCTCCAAGCATTGCAGCAGTACTCCAAAATGTGTTTATCAAATGAAATGAATATCTCTCAATGATGAAAGAGGTGGTTGATGTGGGAGGAGTGGGTTCAGTGGATGTGGGGTATATGGAAATCTCATATTTTTTAATGTAACATTTTTGTGATCTATGTATTCTCAAAAATACAATTAAAATATAAAATAAAATAACGGTCATTAAGTGATTAGAGATTAATGGTGCTATCTAATAGGCCTTGGTGCCTTGAGGCAATGGCTTCCTTTCTAGCAAAGGTTGCTTCCCAGTTTCACTGTTTTTAAGACATTCCAAAGCATCTAACAAAAATCTGTAAAGAGAAATTCAGTAGCAAGAAGTGGGAAGGTAAAAACATGGGTTAAGGTTAAACAAGCAAGAGTATCCTGGCTTGTGACCACCCTGGGGAAAGGGAACTTCCACAGCATCCATTTTGGCACTGCCTGCCACTGGACAGGCCTGCAAAGGTGTGGGCCCCAGAAGCCCCTGGCTCCCCATTACTGCTGTGCACCACCTAGGGTAGAGAGTAGGAGAAGACAATGGTCGCCAGTCCCAAGGGCAGAGTCGACAGCTGCTAAAATTACTTAAAAGAGCATCGTAGCACAGTGTGCTCCTGTTTTGTACCCCAGACCACCCCGCTGGGGTCAGATGTAACAAGCCCAGGCTTGTGGCATAGACACAGTGAGTTCCAATGTCCCAGCCCCTTCCCTTCTGGGATTTCATCCAATGGGGGCTCATAGGCTAACCCATTTAAAATGAAAAAAAAAAAAAAAAGGAAGGCTTCAAACAAGCTTCAGGCTATAGTTTCACGCAGCAATAAACTCCTGGATGGTCTCACCAAATATGTCACCAGATTTTCTTTAGGTTCTTGACTATGCTGCAGAAATGAATTGCAAGAGCAGGTCAGGTGAGCTAGTCCAGTAATTTATTCAGGTAGGGAAGGAAGAGAAATGGGAGAAAATAACAGTTCAGGGTTCCCAGGTAGAGAGGCAAAGCCTAAAAAGTGATGAGGAGGGCTGATTTAAAGACTGCAATCCTGCTTTGTAGGTTATAAATCCCCAGGCTTACTTGCATAGTGATCCAAGATGGGGAGAAGGCAGCCAGAGTTTGGGCACAGTGGAGAGGGCGAAAGCTTCATGCTCAATTTTGAACTGTCAATTATCCCACCCCTGGCTTATGGCACAGGAGGAGTTCAACTGTTTACCATTTTGAATGCTCATTTCTCCCATCAATCTCACATGAGGACCCAATGATAACATCCTTGGGTAGTATCTGGGTCTGCTTCTGGCTTGCAGAGGAAGTCTTTGATGTGGCAGAATCTTGCCAAGTGTCTTCCAGCAGCCATCTTGTGGTTTGTCATGTCCACAGCGACTTCATGCCAAGTTCCAGATCCATCTATTGATTCCCTATCTTACTAGCCTGCTTCATGTCTTTTTAAAACTCTACTTGTGTCTGTATATGTGTTCAATATATATCTTCATATATTGGGATGGTAATATCAAAGTTACAAATGAAAATTCTTAGAGGAGCTCTATTTGAATTGAAATATCAAATATGCAGTTATACATGTGAAAAAGTATTCCTAGATCCCAAATTAAGCTAAGCAGGATGGAGAGGGAATATAGAAAACTGGATATAGAAACTATAGGAAAAGGAAAAAGATTTTCTTAGACTCTCTAATCTGCACTACTCCCTAGGCATTTTCTTTGAAAGAGCTGTGGGGAAAAGACAGTGTGATAGATTAAAACTCAATCTTCTGATGTGGGGAATTAAAAATCATAGTTACCCTGTGATTCCTAAATTTAAACATTTTAGCAGCCTTAAAATAAAGGTGGTTAATAATCTTATTACTGAATTTCAATAAGAGAAAAAAAAATCCTTGAAAGCTAAGGACAGTTTCTAAATTATAATTAAAACAAATAAAACATGATGTAAGTTGTAAATTCATGTCTAGAGAAATTAAGTTAAATAAATGTAGGTCTGTCCTCTTTAAATGGATAAAGTAAATTCCATGTTTGCTAAATGGAATTTAAGGTAATCAAAGCTGGCTAGTAAAATAGGATATCAATAGGTAGATTTGGACCTGGCAAAGACTCCATGTTGACATCAATATCCTGAAGATGGCTGCTGCAAGAACCACAATCAAGATTTCCTTCAGAAGCCAGGAAACCACTGATACTTCCCAAGGACTTTATCTTTTGGCCATCCTGGGGGATTGATGAGTGGGGTAATTAATCAAAACAGTAAATAGCTGGAACTCCTCCCCTGCTAGTAGCAAAGGGACAGAATAATTAATGGTTTAAAAATCGAGAATAAAGATCTCTTTGCATTTTCTTGCATTCACTCTGTCCCAGTGCCTTTTCCTGCCATCTTCACCCTGCTTTTGCCATTTATCCCCTGCCATTATGGCAACAAGTAAAACCTGGTAACTTATTATCTATAAAGTGGAATTGTAGTCGGTAAATCAGCCTGCTTTACTACTCTCCAGCCCCTTTCTCTCTACCTGGGACCCAGGATTAACCATTTATTAAAAGCTTAATTGATATTAATGCAAAAAGTAATTTAATAATATGGAAACATGTTGGAACCATTGAGAATCTTCAGTTTTCATAAAATAACTGAGAAAGTCTGCATATTAAAGTAGTGGTAAAGACTAAAATGATAAGGTATATATTAGATGGGATGTTTTTAAGAAAAGTTCACAAAAATCATAAGAAAATAAATAATATAAAAATGCTTTTAAAGAAAATTTAAATATGTAAAAATCAAAAGAAACCTCAGCATTATTAAAGTCCTGTACATTCAAACCAGGTCTTCAATAAACTACATTTTGCCTCTCCATTGGAGTTATTGGCTAGGTTGTTCACTGATCTCTGAGAAACTTAAAGTTATCTACTAAATCTCTGGTTGTGCTCCTGAAGTGGATGGAAAATACATTACAGTCTCATACTTCTGCAGTAGCCAGTGGTGGCTCAACATGGTCAAATACACAATGGATATTGCCTGCAACCTGGCACTGTCTCATAGTGCCAACCAAATGATGCAGCAGGCTGGTAAAATAATGTAGTCCACCTTCCTAGGTTCTCTCTAGGGTTAATGGTGCTGCAGCTTGCTGGCTGCGTTAAGGACATACCAAGTGGAACACTGATTTCCAGAGTGATGTAAGTAGAACTTAAACAAAATCAGCATATAGCCTGCTCCTATGGAAAGATAACATCTACAATATTGCAAACCTGGAGCTTAGTTCTTAAAAAGAACTAACATGCAATTAAAAATTGCAGCTCAGATGGTGGAGCAAGATGGTGTCTGAGTGAGTGCAGCTTATAATTTCTCTTATAAAGAGGTGGCTGAATAGGGTTGGAATTTTGCTGGACTGGGCTGTTTTGGGTGTTTGCAGGGCAGGAGGTGTCTGGACAATGCTTTAGTGGGACAGTGACAGAGAAAATTATTGTAAAAGGTATAATTTTGGGTCTCTTTCACAGAGATTGGGGTTGTGTGTGGGACGCTTCCCCCTGGGTCTGGCAGGCCGGCAGTGGTGATTCTTGGAGGCTTTACCATGCTGGGGAGTTCCCAAGCCCTGAGCGAGCTATTAGGGGGCTTGCAGTGTGGGAGATGTCTGGAAGTCGATTTGGTGAAACAGAGATTTAGGTGATTCTTGCAAGATGTGGAATTTTGGGTTTCTGACATGGAGATCAGAGCTTCCAGGTATATCCCCTCCCACTAGGGCTGGTGGCCGATCTCCAGTGGTCCTTGAACTATTTGTATTACACTGGCGCCCCCAGCAGGCTGTTTTGGAGGATTGCAGGGCAGGAGGTGTCTGGAAGCCAATTTGGTGAGACCGAGACAGGAGAGATTTTTGCAAGATGTGGAATTTTGGGTTTCTGACACGGAGATCAGAGCTTGCAGCTGGAGCCCCTCCACCTAGGGCTGGCATCCCATCCGTGGTGGTCCCTGAATTGTTTGTAGTAGAGTGGTGCCCCCAGCAGGCTGTTTCAGGGGCTTGCAGGGAGGGAGGTGTCCTGAAGTCAACTTGGTGAGACAATGACAGAGGTGTGGAACATGGGACATGGGGTGCAGCAATGCCCAGAGATGTACTCACCAGACACAATGGATGTGACATGATGATGGGGGAGAGTGTTATTGTGGGGGAAGTGGTGGAGTGGAGGCGGTGGGGGCAAACGGGGACCTCAAATTTTTTTAATGTAATATCTTTTAAAAAAAATGAATAAATTGAATAGAATTTGAAAATAAAATAAAATAAAATTGATATAAAAAACTTAAAAAAAAAAGAATAGATGGAAGCAGGGTAACTGGGGGCAATGTAAGTGTTCCATGAGATCATGCAATGATGAATATAAGGTATTTTAAATCTCACCAAAAATGTATAAAAATCTATAGATTAAAAAGTAAATAAAAATTTAGAAAATTGAAAAGTCTAAAATATAAACCATAATGTAAACCAAAAAAAAAAAAATAGACTCTTGTGAGAGGTGGAATTTTGGGTTTCTGACACAGAGGTGAGAGTTTGTGGGCATGACCCCTCCCCCTAGGGCTGGCGCTGAGCTTCAGGGAACCCTGAAGGCTGTGTTACACTGCAGCGCTCCCAGGCTACCTGTTAACTGGATGCATGGTTCCCAGGTCTGTGTCCCCTAAACCCTGGTGGCCCACACCCCAGAGACTCACACCTCTTGAGTTTGCAATATCACAGATTTCCCACGCCTGAATCTACCATGCCCTGAGGTCCATCTGAGGACCTTGACTGTTCTAGCCCTTGACATTTGTGTGGTTTTTTTACCTTTTTTTCTTTTTTTCTTGTCTTGGTTGCTAATATTGCATTATCTCCTAGTGTTTTCTCCCATTGTATCCCCCAAGGTCCTTTTTCATTTATTTAGGATTTATTTCTTTCTTCTTTTTTTTCTTGCTTGTTTCCCTCATTTGCTTGGCCCACTCCCCTTTTTTTCTTCTCTTTTTTTTCTTCTTATTTTGTTTTATTTATACAATAGGTGCTGCAGGGAGTGGCTCACATTTGCTGTGTTTCCTCATCCTCCATTTCCTCATTTTTGTGTGATTGATTTTGGCCACCTACACTATCCCCTTTCACCCACGTCTTGATATCCTCCATCATTTTCTGTCTCTATTACAGTCCACCTCCTTTTCTTTGGTCCCCAAACTGTCCAACTTTCAATTTCCAATACCTTTCTTCTGTTTTCCTTCTTTTATCCACTGGATATTATTGTCTTTCTTTTTTTTTTTCCCTCTCTTATGAAAATACTGGCTTTTTAATTCATACTATATTCCTCTCTATATTCAGTTGACTATCTCATTATAGCTGCTCTACTTACTGCTATAACACTCCACAACTTACATGAATCTAATATCCATTCTCCCATGTATCACATTGCTGCTCTGCTAACATTTACTACCAATACTACTTTACACATTTTCTTTTCTTACACAATTTCCTTTCCTTTCCCTGGCCCTAATATATTCCTTCAAAGTGAACTCAGCCAGAAATCCCATGTATCACATTGCTGCTCTGCTAACATTTACTACCAATACTACTTTACACATTTTCTTTTCTTACACAATTTCCTTTCCCTGGCCCTAATATATTCCTTCAAAGTGAACTCAGCCAGCAATAAGAAATTAGAATAAGAAGAACAAAGTGACAAAGAGAAGACATAAAACTTATGCAAGAACAAAAACTAATAAATCACAAAGACTACACAAAGAAGCTAAGGAACAGATTAAA
The DNA here is from genome assembly GCF_030445035.2 of Dasypus novemcinctus. Lineage (NCBI taxonomy): Eukaryota > Metazoa > Chordata > Mammalia > Cingulata > Dasypodidae > Dasypus > Dasypus novemcinctus. The sequence goes on from NC_080702.1 coordinate 31,151,722, forward strand.
CTGGTCAAGATAAAATGATGACCAGGCAGAAACCAAAAACTACAAATCAAACCAATAATCAGGAAAAGATGGCCAAATACAAACTAAAAACCAGAAAGAAAAGGAGAACATTGGACAAGTAATTAAAGATCTCAAAACATATAATAGAGACCAACTTAATGAAGTAGAGTAAGAGTTTAATAATATGAAGAAAACACTTGGAGAGAAAATTGCAGACATACGCAAAAAGATAACAGATTTGATGGGAATGAACACCACAGTTCAAGAAATAAAAAATACACTCGCAGCAAATAGCAGCAGATTAGAAGAGGCAGAGGAGAGAATTAGCAGCATGGAAGACAGTACATCAGAAATCAAACAGAGAGTAGAATTGGTCAATAAAAAGATAGAAAAAATCCAGCTAGGACTCAAGGACCTGAATGACAATGCAGAATGCATGAACATACGTATTATAGGCATCACAGAAGGAGAAGAGAAGGGAAAGGGGACAGAAGGGATGTTGCAGGAATAATGGCCGAAAACTTCCCAAATCTACTGAGAGTGATGGATGTAAATATCCAGGAAGCACAATGCACCCCAAACATCATAAACCCCAACTGGCCCACCCCAAGATATATACTTGTCAAATTATCCAACACTCAAGACAAAGAGAAAATTCTAAAAGCAACAAGAGAAAAGAAAACCATCTATTACAAGGGAGCCTCATAAGATTAAGTGTTGGTTACTCATCTGAAACAATGATATAATATAGGCAGTGATATAATATAGTAAAGGTACTAAAGGAAAAAAATTTCCAACCAAGAATACTCTACCCAGCTAAACTAGCATTCAGAAATAAGGGAGAGTTCAAAATATTCACAGATAAACAGAAATTGAAAGAGTATGCCACAAGAAACCTCCCCTTCAAGAAATACAAAGAGAGTTCTGCAGGAAGAAAGGAAAAAACAGGAGAGGCAGACTTGAAGGAGAGTGTAAGAGCAACAAAAATGACAAAAACAGAAGGAAAAAATAAAATATGACAAATGCAAGTCCAATCAATATATGGCTACCATAATTCCTTGAAAGTAAACACACTGAATGTCAATGGATTAAACTCACCTATCAAAAGATTCAGACTGGAACACTGGATAAGGAAATATGACCCATCTATATGCTGTCTACAAGAAACACATCTTAGATCCAGGGATGCATGGAGGTTGAAAGTGAATGATTGGAAAACAATCTTACAAGCAAACAATAACCAAAAAAAGGCAGGACTAGTTATATTAATATCAGACAAAATAGACTTTAAATGCAAAACAATTGTGAGAGACAAAGAAGGATACTACACATTAGTGAAAAGGGCAAACTCTCAAGAAGGACAAATAATCATAAATATTTATGCTCCTATCAAGGCTCATCCAAATACACAAGGTAAACACTGGAAAAACTAAGTGAAATAATAGATGCCTCCACAATTAGGTGGATGATTTTTATATACCAATATCAACTTTGGACAGAACATCTCAAAAGAGAATCATTAAAGAAACAAAATATTTGAACATTATCTTAGATGAGCTGAATCAAATAGACATATACAGATTATTACACCCGAATAGAGAGGACATACATTTTTCTCAAGCGCACATGGATCATTCTCCAAGATAGAACATATGCTAGGCCACAAAGAAAGGCTCAATGAATTCAGAAAGATCAGAATCATACAAAATAATATCTCTCACCACAGTGGAGTGAAGCTGGAAATCTGCAAGGTCCACAGGCCCAGATTTCACACCAAGATATGGAAATCAAACAGCACACTCTTAGAAAAACAGTCGGTCAAAGTGGAAATCTCAAAAGAAATTAATAACTATCTTGAAACTAATGATAATGATAACACCACATACCAAAACTTATGGAATGCAGCAAAAGCAGTACTGAGAGGGAAATTTATAGCCTTAAACTCATACATCAAAAAAGAATAAAGAGCAAAAATTGAAGAACTAATTGCACATTTGGAAGAATTAGTAAAAAAACAGAAAAATAATCCCACAGGAAGAAGAAAGAAAGACATAAAAAGATGAGAGCAGAACTAAATGAAATAGAAAATAAGAAAGCACTTGAAAAGATAAACAAGACCAAGAGCTGGTTCTTTGTGAAGATCAATAAAATGGAAAAACCCTTAGTGAGACTGACAAAAAAAAAAAAAAAAGAGAGAAGTTGCAAATACACAAAATAAGAAATGAAAAAGGAGATATCACCACTGACCCCACAAATAAAGACTATCATAAGAGGATACTTTGCAAAACTATATTCCCACAAAAATGACAATTCAGAGGAAATGGACAAATTCCTAGAAACACATAAACAAAAAAAATCACAATTAAAGAGATAGAATCAGTCTTTAAAAACTTCCCAACTAAGCAGAGCCCAGGGCCAGATGGCTTTGCAGGTGAATTCTACAAATCATTCCAGAAAGAACTAACACCAATCCTGCTAAAACTCTTCCAAAATTCAAAACATAAGGAACATTACCGAACTCATTCTATGACCCCAACATTAACCTAGTACCAAAGCCAAACAAAGACACCACAAGAAAGGAAAATTCCAGACCAATTTCTCTAATGAACCTAGACGCAAAAACACTCAACAAAATACTTGCTACCATACTCAACAACACATTAAATGAATTATACCTCATGACCAAGTAGGATTCATTCCAGATAAGCAAGGATGGTTCAATATAAGAAAATCAATCAATGTAATACACCAAATAAACAGATTGAAGGAAAAAAATCACATGATTATATCTATAGATGCAGAAAAATGCATTTGAGAAAATATAGCACACTTTCTTGATAAAAACACTCTAAAAGGTGGAATACAAGGAAATTTTTTGAACATGATAAAGAGTATATATGAAAAACCCACAGCCAACACCGTTTACAATGGTGAAATCCTAAAATCCTTCCCTCTAAGATCAGGAACAAGGCCAGGATGTCCGCTCTCTCCCCTTCTATTTAACATTGCCTTATAAGTACTTGCTCGAGCACTGAGGCAAGAACCATATATAAAAGGCATTCAAATTGGAAAGGAAGAAGTCAAAATTACATTATTTGCAGATGACATGATGCTATACATAGGAAACCCGGAGAGGTCTACAACAAAACTTCTAGAACTCATAAATGAGTTTAGTAATGTCACAGGGTATAAGAACAACACACAAAAATCAGTACCATTTCTTTACAACAATAATGAGCAAGCTCAGGAGGAAATCAAGAAACAAATACCATTTACAATAGTCAATAAAAATTTAAATAACTAGGAATAAATTTAACTAAAGATGTAAAAAATTTATACAGAGAAAACTACACAAAACTGTTCAAGGAAATCAAATAAGACCTAAATAAATGGAATAATATTCCCTGTTCATGGATAGGAAGACTAAATATTATTAAGATGTTTATCCTACCAAAACTGATCTACACATTCAGTACTCAAGATGGATCAAAGACCTAAATATAAGAGCCAAGACCATGAAGACTTTGGAAAGCAGTATAGTGAAGCATATACAAGACCTTGTAATAGAAAATGGCTTCATGAACATCTCACCAAAAGCACGAGAAGCAAAAGACAAATAGATCAATGGGACGTCCTCAAAATTAAAGCTTCTGCACCTCAAAGGAGTTTGTCAAGAAAGTAAAAAGGGAGCCTACACAATGGCAGAAAATATTTGGTAACCATATATCGGATAAGAGACTTATAACTTGCATATATAAAGAAATCCTGTATCTTGAAAATAAAAAGACAAACAACCCATTTTAAAAATGGAAAAAAAGAATTAAACAGACACCTCTCCAAAGAAATAAAATGTCTAAAAAGCACATGAAAAAATGCTCCAAATCTCTAGCTATCAGGGAAATGCAAATCAAAACTACAATGAAATACCATGTCACTCCCATTAGATTGGCACCTATGATAAGAAACAGAAGACTACAAATGCTGGAGAGGATGTGGAGGAATGGGAACACTCATCCACTGCTGGTAGGAATGAAGGAGGATCCAACCATTCTGGAGGACAGTTTGGCAGTTTCTCAAAAAACTAACCATAGATTTGCCATATGACCCAGCAATTCCACTTCTGGGTATATACCCACCAGAAATGAAAACAAGGACACAAACTGATATGTGCACAACAATGTTCATAGCAGCACTATTCACTATCGCCAAAAGTTGGAATTAACCCAAATGCCCAACAGCAGATGAATGGATCAATAAAATGCAGTATATACATACAATGGAATACTACTCAGCTTTAAGAACAAATACAATACAAACACACATGATAACATGGATGAATCTTGAGAACCTTATTTTGAGTGAAGCAACCCAGGCATTGAAGGACAGATACTACATGACCTCAATGATATGAAATAAGTAAACCAAGCTGCCTCAGAGACTAGAGACTGGATGATAGGCTTACAGTAAATCTGGGGGGGGTGGTTAGAGGAAGAATGTAAGGCGACATTTACAAGGGTGAAATCTATGATAAGCTGGAGGTAAGTATGCATACAAGGAAGGGATAAAATGGGTGAATAGGGTCACCTTTAATTGGGGCTCTGCAGGCTTGAGGGGACTAGGGATGGGAGGATGGGTAATATTGCCCAAGAAATTAGGGGGAGGGTGGGGCAACATACAAACAGAGATTGTCAGGTATTTGGTTGAGAGTATAATGCTGAGAAAACCTTTTCAAAAATATAATAAGGAAAGTTGCCTGTTAAGATACTTAAAGGGGTTAATCTGACTCAGGACAGACCCCTAGGGAATATGTGAATGCTCATTTTGCCAGAGTTGGTTATATCATGGGTAGAGACCATATAATGAGAGTAAAGGTATACCCACATCTTGGGGAGGACTGAGGCCATCAAATAGAGGGAACTGTATATCTCAAGAGAAATGGTGGCTCCCAGGGCATTCAGGCACTTGTGAGCATGTCAAACCCTCAACACTGGTCCAAGTATCTCTGAACATGGCTCTTCAAGAAATGAACATTAACTGTCACTGTGGGCCCTAAAGGGAGGGGGAAATAGGTATTGAATAGATGGAACCAATGTAACTGTGAGGGCAAAAGGAAGTGTTTCACAAGAGTACGCAAGGATGGATATAAGACATGTAAAATTACACCAAAAATATATAGGGGCTGATAAGCTAAAATGTAAATCATAATGTAAAACATAACTAAAAATTTAGAATATTATATAGTCTAAAATATAAACCAAAAAGTAAACAAATGTTACCTTGTTTGAAAGCTATTGTCTCAATATCTGTACATCAGTTTCAGTAAATATGGTATGAATATGTTAAAAGATTATTGCTGTGGAAGGGAAAAGGTTTTATGTTGGATATGTGGGAGTACTGTATATTGTATACATGAATTACTGTGATTTAAGACTCTTGTGAAGATAAGATTAATAATTAGAAAAAAGAAAGAAAAAAGGGATGTAGAATTTTTCCAAATTAATATGTATTCTATATCTAACCTTTAAACTCATCACTATATTCCATTTTACTATTAAGGGAACCTGGCAATATATTGGGCTTCACCTTTCAGGAGGTTTTGGATCACAGAGAGGTTCAACAATGGCAGTGGAGGAATATAGGTGGGGGATGTTATTGACAGGGGACACATGGTTGGCAGGGAGTTCTACAGGGCATATATCCAGGGTACATAAAAATGTTTGGAAATTTTCATAGTGGAAACAATTAAAAACAACAACTGAGGGAGTTCTGAGATCCTAACCAGGGGAGCTCTATCACAGTCCCTAAAGGAACAACAATAATCCCCCAAGTGCAATGGCAAAGACCAAAAAAGAATGAAGGTTCAACAATGAGCCCCTGATACTAATGGATATGCTTGTGAGCCTGTGCACCGCACCTGAAATAAGAACAAGGCCTAGAGTAGCAATGTGCCTAAGAGTTCCCTCCTGAGAGCCTCTGTTTTGCTCAAATGTGGCCAGTCTCGAAGTGAAACTCAGCATGTAATGCATTGCCTTTCCCCCAGCTTGGGACATGACTCCTGGGGATGAGCCTCCCTGCGCCGAGGGATCACTACCAAGTACCAGCTGATGACATAACTAGAAAATGACCTTGAATAAAAGGTTCAATTTTTATTTGGACCAGGAGAATATCTCTATCTACATATAATAACAGGAGTTAAAAATGCTTTTTGACCTAAATCAAGGGGGAAATGGAAGGACAAATGAGTTTATGTGGCTATAAGTCCCTAAAAAAATTCAGGAGGTTAACAGAGGGGTTGCCCTTATGCACTCCTGAGCAGAGTCCCAGAGACAGATAAAGTAGATACAACCCCAGTTATTGGTTCTTCTGAGGGCTACAGAGACCCACAGGATTTATGGCCATGGCAGATGGAGTTCATTGCCATGTCAGTTGGCCCTTCTTTGGAGTTGGTGTTTCTGTGTGATGGAGCTGGCCTCAGATGTGATCTCTTTTTACAAGCCTTTCCTGTTTCTTTACCAGAATTGTAGTTGGTGCTGGGGTTTGACATATACTCAGGGGATCTGAATCTCTGTACTGACCATATGATAGCCGGGCCCTGGACCTCAACAGACATCAGCTCCTACACTCTGGTTTATTGAACTTACCCCACTTAGCTAACATGGAGTTGAAGAATGTCAACCACCACAGAATGGAGCCAAGAGTGCCTACAACTTAAAGCAGGAGGATTGCAAACAGCATCCATGTGGAATCTAAGCCCCCTCTTGACATAGATGTGGAATGGACACAACCAACCCAAGATCCACAGGATGGAAGAATAGAATATGCATTAGAGTGGACTTACTGATATTCTATTCATGAAATATTGTGGTTAGTAATTGAAGAAAATGTGACATTGGTGAGGAAAAAGTGGCCATGGTGGTTGCTGGGTGTGGGGAATGCGAGGAAGAGATGATATGTGGAAGCATTTTCGTGACTTGGAGTTGTCCTGGGTGGTGCTGCAGGGACAATTACTGGACATTGTAGATCCTCCCATGGCCCACTGGATGGAACGTGGGAGAGTGTGGGCGATGATGTGTACCATTGACCATGAGGTGCAGCGATGCTCAGATACGTATTCAACAAATGCAAAGAATGTTTCATGATGACGGAGGAGAATGTTGCTATGGGGGGAATAGTGGGGTGAGGGGGTTGTGGGGTATATTGGGACCTCATATTTTTTAATATTATATTAAAAATGAATTAAAAATAAGTAAATAAAAAACAAAAAATAAAAAAATGCAACTCGAAGAGAAACTTAGGCATTATGTTGTGCATTAAATAATATTAAGTATTGTACTTATATACTTGATGATTATGATAATATTTTGTCTATTCTAAATAATATGCAAGGGGAAATTGAATATGTTAAATGTTCTAGTAATCTTCATTTTCTAAGTAGTTAATAAACATGCTTGTAAGATAGAGGAATAGCCACCTTGCCTGAGAGCAGTAGGGGGAAAAATCCTTTAATTAGTAAGACCACCAAATTAATTCAGGGGTGACCTCTCACAGTCTTCACCCCACACCAGGTGAAAGACATGTTTAACCCAGGGCTCCTTCTTAGCTCTTATTCCTAAACCTGCCCACTCCATACCCTGGGGAGCAATGGCAGACCTACAAAACTAAGTGTTTTTTCCTACTACAACAGAAACAGCAAATGAGGTTGCTAGGATGCACTTCAGCTTTGTCCTTTAAGGTGGTCTATGTGTAACCTTCCCTCACCTAGTACCTGGAAACCAGGTTAAGATCAAATCCTAGGAGGAGAACAGACCTCAAGCTCAATGAGAGCCAAAATAGAAGGGAACTGATGTGACAGAGGAAGAGCTTTGCTAACACTTTGATATAATAACTCTTTGATATAATAACTCAACAATATGAAAGCAATACAAAGACATATATTTATTTTATTAACATTCTATTAATAATTGGAAGAATATAAAATGAGGAAAGGATTGTCTACAAATAGGGGTGCAACTGCTACATCATAATTCTTTATGACATACATACATATAGTTATAAGCTCACCAAACTGGGAGACACAATGACATACTTGGCCCACTTGTGACCAGAGTCCTGTTTGGATGAAATGTAAATATATATGGCTAGATCTATATAGTGAATCTTTGTTCATTGAAAGTATACAAAATAAGTGAAGAATTTTCTATAAACAAGGGTTTAACTGCAATATCCCAGTCCCTCACGATATGCATACAAACATTCCTAAGCTCACCAAACTGGGGGACACATTGACATACCTAGCCCACCTCTGGCCAAATTCCCAATTGGATGCAGTATAAATAAATACATAAATAAGTAAATAAACAAACAAACATCTAGCTTAAAAAGACTTTACTGATAATTAGTGTGAGAAACAAGAATTATATAATCATTTGGATGATTAAAGCAATATTGATCAGAGTCACAAAATGACATAAAATAGAATAGTTGTATGTGCAAACTCACCACCATCCAGCTCACAGCTAGGAAGACCAGAAGCAGCAGCCAATGCCAATGTCTTGATTGGAAATAACACCTGTGCAGAGCATGCTCTCCCTGGGTGGGACTTCAACCTGCTCCATCAGAGATTAACTCCTTTACTGAGGTCATAATTAATGAACTGGATAATATGGATACCAACTTGAAAGTACTCCATCAATTCCCAAGGAAGTGGCCAGTCTCCTCAGGGAAGAACACAACACTCCCAGGGAGCACATTCCAAGGTTTATGCTTCATCCCCAAGATATGGCCAACCTTCCCAGGGAGGAGCACAATATTCCCCGAACGCATTTGTTCTTATCTGTTAGAGACATTCCCCAAATATGCCCACTACTTTAGTTCTCATTATGCCTTCTGAAATATGAAAATTGCTGACCAGTAAAACATTGCTAATTAACAAAGTGTCATGCATGATATTTCACTTTTAGTTTTGAGCAATACTCTACTAATTTTTCCCAATATACATCTATCTCTCTATCTAGCCACCTATCTATCTATCTATCTATCTATCTATCTATCTATCTACCTATCTATCTATCTATCTATCTGTCTATCATCTATCTATCTATCTATCTATCTATCTATCTATCTATCTATCTATCTATCTATCTATCTATCTATCTATCTAATCTTCCTACTAGCTATCAGAAGAAATTATTAGCAAAATGTGTTTACAAATCAGAGCATTTATGATAATTTGGAGACCACTGATTGTGGCTAAATTTGCATTGCTTTGGTCCCTTTTCCAGCCGTTTCATTAGCTACATGGAGCCAGAAGGCCAAACAAATGCTTCAGAATTTATCTTCCCAGACCTCTCAGAAGACACTGAAGTGCAGCGCCTCCTGCCCATGTACCTGGTCACCTTCATGGAGAACCTGCTCGTCATCTTGGACACCATCTCAGACTCCCACCTCCACGTGTCCACATATTTCTTCCTGTCTCACCTGTTTTTTACAGATATCATCACCTCCTTTATTGTCCCCAAAATGCTGCTGAATATCAAGAGAGAAAGAAAAATCATGGCTTATAAAAACTACCTCCACCAGATGTATTTTTATCTGTCACCCCCTGCACTACACAGTCACCATGAACCGCTGTCTCTGTGACCTCCTGCTGCTGGCATGCCTATTATTCAGAGTTATGGACTCTCTTTTCCATTGATTAATAGTTTTAAGATTGTCTCTTTCTGAAGATTTGGAAATCCCCCACTTTTTCTGTGAACTTAATCAAGTATTCCAATGTGCTTATTTTGACCGTTTCCGCAATGACCAAGTGAGGTATTTTGCAGCTGGATTTCTTGATGTTATCCAACTCATAAGGATCCTTTTCTCTTACTCTAAAGTTCTCTCTTTCATTTTGAGAATTTCATCATTTGGTGGCCAGAATAAAGTATTTTCTACTTGTGGGTCTCATTTCTCAGTAGTCACCTTATTTTATGATACATGTTTTGGAGTGTATCTTAGTTCTGCTGCTACCCAAAACTCAAGGGCAAGTACAATACCCTCACTGACATATTGTGTGAACGCTCCCATGCTGAATCCCTTAATCTACAGTCTTAGAAACAAGTATATAAGCAGACCTTAAACAATCTCTCCTGCTGAGAAAAGTTCTCTTTATAAAAGGATCATTTGCCTCCAAATTAGAAATTTTCTCATGATTAACAGAAATCAAATACTGAGAGAGATAAATCTAGATACTTTTATTCATGCATAGAAAGATAATCTGCTATAGATCTAATTTCCAGAATTATTTCCCTTTAATTTTTGTCCATCATAACACCTCTTTTTATGTAATTTCTTTTGAATAATTTGAATTTTAAGTTTTATTCCCTAATACAGTATTGGAGTGGAAATCTTCAGCCTTAAATTTCAGCAGTAAAATATTTACTACAGGTAATTGATACATTTAGAATTATAGTACGTGTTGGAGAAATGAATACAAACTGCAATATCAGCCAGATGAAAGCTATAGGTCATTTACTATATGAATTTGTTGAAAAAATCTGTTATATCAAAGTCTTTACAATTGTTGCTAGAATTTCTGTTAGTTGGTTCCAGAAAGAGATCACATACGGAACGTGACTTAGTATCTGATTATGTTTGCAACAATTCATATTGCATAAGCCACATGTGCCTTCTCCTGCACATTCAGCAAATGTTAGGTTAGGCTATACTAATACCTGATTATTCAAACCCTGATAATATCACTAATCACATTTTTATTCCAGAGGTGCAGTTTTGCTGTGTAACAATTTTTTGATAGGCAGGAAGTTTTCTGGAAAATTCTCTTGGTGATTCCTACAATAATAGTCCTCATTTCATTGTCATAAAAGGCAATGTGAGGGAATCGGACATTGCTCAACTGTTAGAGTGTCCACCTACCATATGGAGGGTCGAGGGTTTGATACCCAGGGTCTCCTGTTCCATGTGGTAAGCTGGCCCTTGTGAACGCTGCTGTGGGTAAGGAGTATTGTGCCATGTATGAGAGCCCCATATGCAAAGAGTGCACTTCACAAGGAGAACAGCCCCACGTGATAAAAAGGCTGCCCCCTACCCCCCACGAGTGGCACCACGCAGATGGAGAGCAGACACAGCAAAATGATACAACAGAAAGAGACACAGATTCCTGGTGCTGCCTGACAAAAATGCAAGCAGACACAGAAGAGCACATACTTAATGAGCACAGAGAGCAGACAATGGAAAGAAAGGAGAGAGAAATAAATAAAAATAAATAAATCTAAAAAAAGGCAATGTGAAAAGAAATCAAAGAAGACCTTAGCAATTAGTAGTATGTTCTTTGTTCATGGATTAGAGGATAAATACCATGAAGATATCAATTCTACCAAAACTGATTTATAGTTTCAACATAATCATATTAAAAAATTGCAACAGCATACTTTAAATAAATATAAAAGTCAATTACCAAATTTATTTAGAAGGAACAGTGGCCCCGAAGAGCCAGGGACTTCCTAAAACAGAAGAATGAAGTAGGAGGGCTCATGCTTCTTGATGATGAATTGCATCACAAGGCTACAGGGGTCAGAACAGCATGGCATTGGCATAAAGACAGAAAAAATGATCACTGGAATAGAATTGATCATTCAGAAATAGGCTCCCTGCTTTATGTTCAACTGATTTTTGATAATCCTACCAAGTTCATGTTACTAAGAGAGAACAGGTTCTCCAGCAAATGGTCATGGAAGAAATGACTATTACTAACCAAAATAATGAAACAGGAACCCTAAATCACTCCCCACACAAGAATCAACTCAAAATGAATGAAATATCTAAATATAAAGTTCAGGAAATTTCCTGAAGATAATATAGGGAAACATGTTCAAGTCTTTAGGTATGTGACATTCTCTTAACCCTTTCTCCCCAAGCTGAGCAATGAGAGAAAATATAAATAAATGAGTCTTCCTCAAAACTAAACATGTTTGCACCTGAAGGACTTTGTGAGGGAGGTCAAAAGTCAGCCTGCTTAATGTGAGAAAATATTTGGAAGCCACACTTATGACAAGGCTTTAATATCCATGACATATAAAAACGTCTGACAGCTCAACAATAAAAAGATAAATGGACACAAATTTTAAAAAGGGGGCAAATGACTTAAATGGACAGTTTTCTAAAGAAGAGATCCAGTAGTGATAAAACATGAGAAAATGTTCAGTATCACTAGTTTTTTTGAAATGCTGATCAAAACTACAACAAGTTGTCATTTCACACTTAATAGAAAGTCTTGATTTAAAAAAAAAAAGGATTCCACCAGTGTTGGAGAGAATTTGGAGAGATAAGAATGCTTATTCACTATTGATGGAACTGTAGCATGGCACAGCTGCTCTGTAATTCCACTTGCAAGTTTTTAAGGAGGTCAGATATAGATCTGCCATGTGACCTGACATTGCCATTACTAGGTTAATGACCCGGCCTGCAGGTCAAACGATCTGGCACCTGAAAGAGGGAGTGGGAATTGGGGGACAAGAGGTGAGAGAAATGGAGACAAGACAGGATTCTGATCAAGTCTCCATTTATTGAGGGCAGAGCATCAGAATATATACTGAGGGGAGGATATTAGCAGGGGGTGATAGCCTGATGAAGCGGCTCTTCCATATAAGGCAATAAAATGCTGTTACACCACTTGCTATAGGATGCGAGTCTTCAATGCTGGTCATGGCTTCAACATCTTGTTGCGCAGGTGCGACACTTTTTGCCCATGAAACTGGGGAAAGGGGAAGAAGAAGGCGGAAGCACAGGGGTGGAGTAGGCGTACTTATGAAAACCGCCATGTTACTGGAGACCGCAAATGCACGTAGCTCCGGGCGGCTCCCCACAGGTTTATACCCAGAGGAACCGAGAGCTAGGATATGAACATATATCTGCACTGCAGTGTTCATAGCATCATTATTCACAATTATGGTAAGCAACTCATAAAAATATTGTGGTATATACACCTGATGGAGTATTATTCAACTCTGAAAAGAAAGAAATCCTGAAGCATATTACAGCCTAGAGGAACCAAGGGAACATAATGCAGAGTAAAGCAAGTCAGACACAAAAACTGAAACATTGTATGAGTTTGATATTATGAACTGAGCCTAAAGAGCAAATTCATGGAGTTAAAAAATAGAATATAAGTCATTAGAAAATAGAATGAGTTTATATATTTGAAAGGTGAGTTTTAATATGTGCAGACTTGGTAAAAGTGTATTTGTTAACATTTGGAAATGCATAAAAATGGTGAAAGCACATCATAGTGTTTGTAATTAGCAGTCCTGGTATATGAGTAAAGTAGTGTTTGAAAGGGAATTCCAAGGTCAATTATGTCAATTGAAGAAAATATAAAACTTAGAACTTTGTAGCATAGAGAACCTTCTTGTGAAAAATTAATATTGCTAGTAGTGCATATATAAGGATGTTTTCTATGAAATGTAAAAAATATATGTTGATGTTCTGAGATGTTTGTATCAGGATGATTTGGGGAAAAACAGAATAAAAAACCTATGGACTGTAAAGTATAATAATATATTTTATATTAATAATAATTAATGATAAGTGAAAGAATGTAGGCATAAATTACTACCTATTGTTACATTTGGTCTAAACAAAATGAAAATTCAAATAAAATCTAGTGACAGAAATAGAATAGCAATTATGTATGGCAGGAGATGGATAACATGATTGAGAGGTGACTACCAAGGGGTAGGCTTTTTGTGTGTTCTTTTGCTTGATTCTTTTGTGTGTTTTTTTGTAGTTGTTTATAGATATTTTTCTTTTTGGAGAAATGAAAAATCACTAAAATTGATTGAAGTGATGAATGCACAACTCTGTAATTATACCAAAGTCCATTGTAAATTTTAGAGGGATTTTATGTTTTATGGATATGTTTCATTAAAATTGATTTAGCAGAGTCATGTGTTAATTTTGTCCACTGCCAACCATTAGTTTTCCCTGATATTACGAAATAATACCAGAGTTTTTTATATAACCTACTGTGTTCTCTGTGAACTAGAAAAAGGCCAATACCCCCTTCATCACCTGACTCCAGAGCCATCCATTGCTTTGACTTGAAAACCAGAGTGGCATTTTGAGATTAATAATTGCTGTGAGCTAGTGTCTAATCTTGATAAAAAATGTGATCTGCCTATTATTTAGTACCCACTTCATGTGCTTTGGCAAAGTTTGAATTCATCTTATTTTTTAATTTATCATCCCACATGATCAGACCCTGATTTTGAGTCATTCCCACAGTGAAATGTACTTTTCAGAGATTTTACATAGGAGAACTTTGGACTTCAACCCTTTATGAACCCACTTCACTAATATAGAATCTCAAGGACTTCAGTGTTGACAGTTCACTAGAACTGCAGCTGGCATATGAACTCCTCTACCCATCAAGATCCTTACTATTATTTATTTTTCAGGTGATGAATTCCTTATGTTAGGTCATTCTAGGGGTGGATTTAAAAGTTGAAAGGAAATTTATAGCTATCAGTGTCTACATTTAAAAATAGAAAAGAACAGTCATTAGTCTTTCTACAGATCTGGGGGAACTATGAAAAGAAGGGAATACAGAACCTAAAGCTTGTAGATGGAAGGAAATAAGAAATACTTGAGTGGAGACACATGAAATGGAAAAACAATTGAGAGATCAAATAAAATAAAAAGTTGGTTCTTGGGAGAGATCAATAAAATTTCAAAGTGTTAGATACATTGAAAAAGAAAAAGGGAAGAGGCAAATTAATAAAATCTAAATTGAAACTGAGGACATTGCTAGAAATTGCAGATATTAAAGGATTATAAGTGAAAGCTTAGAAAATGGTATGGGAATAATCTAGAAAAAGAAATGTACAACTTCCTATCAACATACAACTTATGTAAACATACTCAAGAAGAAATAGGTCTCCACAGACTTATAACAAGTTAAGGGATTGCATCAGTAAGTAAAAACATTCCGTAAAAGAAAAGTCCAGGATCAGCCAGCTTCAAAGATGAATTCTATCAAATATTCAAAGAAGAGAGAGGGGCCAAGATGGTGGCTGAGTGAACTTGCCTTGCGGTCTCTCGTGGGAAAAAGAGGCTGGGCGCCGCTGGAGATTCTCCGAGGCCGGGCTTTTTCAGGATTTTTGCAGGGCAGGAAGTGTCTGGACATCGATTTGGTGGAAAGGTAATGGAGAGGATTGGTGTATAAGATATAATTTGGCTTCTATTGCCCAGAGGTGAGACCGGGCTGACAGGTTGCTCACT
Source organism: Dasypus novemcinctus (assembly GCF_030445035.2). Taxonomy (NCBI): domain Eukaryota; kingdom Metazoa; phylum Chordata; class Mammalia; order Cingulata; family Dasypodidae; genus Dasypus; species Dasypus novemcinctus. Next base: position 31,166,998 of record NC_080702.1, read on the forward strand.
CCTTGGAGGGGGCGGGGGAACCACGGTATCGGCACTCCGGCTGCGCTTTTGGCAGCTCTGTGGTGCTAGGGAATTCACGAATCCTGGTTGGGCTGTTGGGAGGTTGAAGTAACGGACGCCTTTGCAAATCAATTTGGGGAGACAGACAGTGTTTTGTGAAGCGGGGGAGTTTTTGATTGCGGACACAAATAATAGCGCTTCTGCCTGGAGCCCCACCCCCCAGGCCCGGCTGCCGATATGCAATGAAATTAGATTCTTAGTAATTGGGATGTAGTTTCAGGGTGCGGTGAGGGAGGGGGACACGTCAGGAAGTCGATAGGGGAATATTTCATGAAGCTTGGGAATTCCGGTTTTGGAATCCGTTTTCGGTATTTCCAACTGGAACCCAACCCACAGCGGGCTTCGGATCTGCTTCAGGAAATTTACAGCGGTGTAGAGGCACCCTCAACTGGCCATTTTTTGGAATCACAGGGTGGGAGCTGTCCAAAAGCTGAATTGTCGATTTACCTACTAAAAAAATACCCTACTGAGTAAGTGAATTGCAGGGTTCAGACATAATATAGAGTTTGCGGATCTGACTTCTCCTTTAGGGCTGACACCCAGCTGCGGGGTTCCCTGAGGGCTGTGTTACACTGCAGGGCTCCTAGGCTTCCTGTTGACCAGATTTGACGTTGCCAGGTCTGAATCCCCTAAATTCTGGTGGCCCATAACTGAGCCTCACACCTCTTGAGTCTTCAATAACTCAGACTTTCCACCCCTGAACCCATCACGCCCTGAGGTCCATCTGAGATCCCTGAATGCCCTAGCCTTCAACGTTTGCGTTTTTTCTTTATTGTTTCATTTTGTTTTGTTTTTATTTTCATTTTACCTTATTTTTTTATTTATTTTTAATGTCCTGATTGCTACTATTGCATTATCTCCTAGTCTTTTCTCCCAGTGTATCCCGTAAAGTCTTTTTTTTATTCAGTTATTTAGGGTTTATAAATTTTTTTTTCTACATATTTCATTTTAACTCAATTATACAATAAGTGCTGCAGGGAACACCTCACATTTGCTGGGTTTTCACATCCTCCACTGCCTCATTTCTGTGTGAACTGACTTAGGCTACCAACACAATCCCCTTTCCCCTATATCTTGATATCCGCCATCATCTACTGTCTCTGCTATATTCCACCTCTCACCTCCCTTTCTTTGATCCACAAAGTGTCTAACTCTTAATTTCTAATACCTCTGTTTTTGTTCTGTCTGTTATCCACTCTTGAAACTATGACCTTTCTTTTCTCTTTCCCTCTCTCACGAAAACAATGGCCTTTTAGCGCATACCATATTCCTCCCATATTCTGTCATCTACCTCATAATAGGTACTCTGCCTACTGCTATAACTCTACACAATTTACACGAATCTAACCTCCACCCTCCCAGATCTCATATTCTTGCTTTGTTAACATATATCACCAATACTACTTTACATGTTTTCCTTGCTTACACAATTGTCTTTCCCTGGCATTAACACTTTCCTCTAAAGTGAACTTAACCAGCAACAAGAAATTAGAATAAGAAGAAAAAAGTGACAAAGAGAAGATATAACACTTACACAAAAACAACAGCTAACTAATCTCCAAGAGTAGACAAAGAAGCTAAGGAACTGAATAAACCCATCAAGATAAAATGATGACCAGACAGCAACAAAAAACTACAAATCAAACCAGTAATCAGGAAAACATGGCTGAATCCAATCAACAAACTAAAAATCAGGAAGGGGAACAGAACTTCGCACAAGCAATGAAAGATCTCAGAACATTTATGACCGACAAATTTGATGATGTAATGAAAGAGGTTAACAAAATGAAGACAACACTTGGAGGGGAAATTGCAGACATATGCAAAAAGATAACAGATATGATGGGAATGAACACCACAGTTCAAGAAATCAAAAATACACTTGCAGCCAATATCAGCAGACTAGAAGAGGCAGAGCAGAGAATTAGTGACGTGGAAGACAGTACATCAGAAATCAGACAATGGAAGGAGTCAATAAAAAGATAGAAAAAAATCCAGCTAGGACTCAGAGACCTGAATGACAATGCAAAACGCTCAAACATACGTATTATAGGCATTCCAGAAGGAGAAGAGAACGGAAAGGGGTCAAAAGGAGTGTTGCAGGAAATAATGGCTGAAAACTTCCCAAATCTACTGAAAGAGACAGATGTACAAGACCAAGAAGCACAGAGCACTCCACTAGTCATAAACCCCAACAGGCCCACCCCAAGACATATACTTGTCAAATTATCCAATGCTCAAGACAAAAAGAAAATCCTAAAAGCAGCAAGAGAAAAGAAAACCATCACATACAAGGGAAGCTCCATAAGATTAAGTGCTGATTTCTCATCTGAAACGATGGAGGCAAGAAGGCAGTGGAATGACATAGTCAAGGTACTAAAGGAAAAAATTTCCAACCAAGAATACTCTATCCAGCTAAACTAGCATTCAGACATGATGGAGAATTCAAAATATTCGCAGATAAACAGAAACTGAAAGAGTATCTCAACAAGAAACCTCCCCTTCAAGAAATTCTAAAGGGAGTTCTGTAGAAAGAATGGAAAAAACAGGACAGGCAGAGTTGGAGGAGAGTATAAGAGCAACAAAAAAAGACAAAAATAGAGGGAAAAAATACAAAATATGACAAACACAAATACAATCAAAATATGGCTAACACAAACAATTCCTTGAGAGTAATAACACTGAATGTCAATGGATTAAACTCACCTATCAAAAGATTCAGACTGCGACATTGGATAAGGAAATATGACCCATCCGTATGCTGTCTACAAGAAACACATCTTAGACCCAGAGACTCATGGAGGTTGAAAGTGAATGGCTGGAAAACAATCATACAAGCAAACAATAACCAAAAAAAAGGCAGAAGTAGCTATATTAATATCGGACAAAATAGACTTTAAATGTGAAACAATTGTGAGAGACAAAGAAGGATACTACATTTTAGTGAAAGGGAAAATCTGTCAAGAAGATCGAACAATAATAAATATTTATGATCCTAACAAGGGCGCCTCTAAATACGTGAGGCAAACGCTGGAAAAACTAAGTGAAACAATAGATGCATCTACAATTATAGTGGGGGATTTTAATACACCACTTACAACTCTGGACAGAATATTTCAAAAGAGAAGCACTAAAGAAACAAAACATTTGAACAGTATATTAGAGGAACTGGATCTAATAGACATATATAGATCATTACACCCAAACACAGCAGGATATACATTTTTCTCAAGTGCACATGGATCATTCTCAAAGATAGACCATATGCTAGGCCACAAAGAAAGGCTGAATGAATTCAGAAAGATTGAAATCATACAAAACATTATCTCTGACCACAGTGGAGTCAAGCTGGAAATTTGCAAGGGACAGAGGCCAAGATTTCACACCATGATTTGGAAATTAAACAGCACACTCTTAGAAAAACAATGGGTGAAAGAGGAAGTCTGAAAAGAAATCATTGACTACCTTGAAACAAATGAGAATGATAACACAGCATATGAAAATTTATGGGATGCAGCAAAAGCAGTACTGAGAGGTAAATTTTAGCCATAAACTCATATGTCAAAAAAGAAGAAAGAGCAAAAATTGAAGAACTAACTGCACATTTGAAGGAATTAGCAAAACAACAACAAAGTAAACCAACAGGAAGAAGAAGGAGGGAAATAACAAAGATAAGAGCAGAACTAAATGAAAGAGAAAATAAGAAAGCACTTGAAAAGATAAACAAGACCAAGAGCTGGTTTTCTGAGAAGATCAACAAAATTGACAAACCTTTAGTGAGACTAACAAAGAAAAAAAAGAGAGAAGATGAAAATACACAAAATAAGAAATGAGAAAGACGATATCACCACTGACCCCACAGAAATAAGGACTATCATAAGAGGATACTTTGAAAAACTATATTCCAACAAAAATGACAATTTAGAGGAAATGGATAAATTCCTAGAAACACATAAGCAACCCATATTGATGAAAGAAGAAATTGATGATCTTAACAAACCAATCACAAGCAGAGAGATAGATTCAGTCATTAAAAATCTCCCAACTAAGCAGAGCCCAGGGCCAGAGGGCTTCACAGGTGAATTCTACAAAACATTCCGGAAAGAGCTAACACCAATCCTGCTGAAACTATTTAAAAAAAATCGAAACAGAAGGAACATTGTCAAACTCCTTCTATGATGCCAAAATTACCCTAGTACGAAAGCCAAACAAAGACACCACAATAAAGGAAAATTACAGACCGATTTCTCTAATGAACTTAGATGCAAAAATACTTAACAAAATACTTTCTAATCGTATTCAATAACACATTAAATGAATTATACACCACGACCAAGTGTGATTTATTCCAGGTATGCAAGGATGGTTCAACATAAGAAAATCAATCAATGTAATACACCATATAAACTGAAGGAAAAAAATCATGTGATTATATCTATAGATGCAGAAAAAGCATTTGACTAAATACAGCATCCTTTCTTGATAAAAACACTTGAAAAGATCGGAATACAAGGAAATTTTTTGAACATGATAAATAGTATATATGAAAAACCCACAGCCAACATTGTTTACAATGGAGAAATCCTAAAATCCTTCCCTCTAAACTCAGGAACAAGACAAGGATGCCCATTGTCTCCACTCCTATTTAACATTGCCTTAGAAGTACTTGGTCGAACACTGAGGCAAGAACCAGATATAAAAGGCATTCAAATTGGAAAGGAAGAAGTCAAAATTTCATTATTTGTAGATGACATGATCCTATACATAGAAAATCCTGAGAGATCTACAACAAAGCTTCTAGAACTCATAAATGAGTTTAGTAAAGTCGCAGGTTATAAGATCAATGCGCAAAAATCAGTAGCATTTCTGTACACCAATAATGAGCAAGATCAGGAGGAAATCAAGAAACAAATACCATTCACAATAGTAAGTAAAAAAATCTAATACTTAGGAATAAATTTAACTAAAGAGGTAAAAAACTTATACACTGAGAACTATACAAGACTTTTCAAGGAAATCAAAGAAGACCTAAGTAAATGGAAGAATATTTCTTGTTCATGGATAGGAAGACTGAATATTATTAAGATGTCTATCCTACCAAAACTGATCTACACATTCAATGCAATCCCAATAAAAATCAACAGAGCCTTCTTTAGGGAACTAGAAAAACTAACTACGAAATTTATTTGGAAAGGAAAGAGGCCCCGAATAGCCAAAGACATACTGAAAAAGAAAAATGAAATTGGAGGAATCACACTACCTGACTTCAAAACATACTACAAAGCTATGGTCGTGAAAACAGCATGGTATTGGCATAAGGACAGACACACAGACCAATGGAATTGAATTGAAAGCACTGATATAGAACCTCACATATATAGCCACATAATATTCAATAAAGCCACCAAACCCTCTCAACTGGGAGAGAGTGGCCTATTCAACAAATGGTGTCTGGAGAACTGGATATCCATATGTAGAAGAATGAAAGAGGATTACCGTCTCACACCTTGTACAAAGATCAACTCAAGATGGATCAAAGACCTAAATATGAGAGCCAAGACCATAAAAACCTTAGAAAGCAGTGTAGGGAAACATCTACAGGACCTTGTAATAGGAAATGGATTCATGAATATCACACCAAAAGCACGAGCAGCAAAAGAACTAATAGATAAATGGGACTTCCTCAAAATTAAAGCCTTCTGCACCTCAAAGGAGTTTGTCAAGAAAGTAAAAAGGGAGCCCACACAGTGGGAGAAAATATTTGGCAACCATATATCTGATAAGAAACTTATAACTTACATATATAAAGAACTCCTATATCTTGAAAATAAAAAGATAAACAACCCATTTAAAAAATGGGAAAAAGATTTAAACAGACACTTCTCCAAAGGTGAAATACAAATGGCTAAAAAGCACATGAAAAAATGCTCCAAATTTCTAGCTATCAAGGAAATACAAATCAAAACTACAATGAGATATCATCTTACACCCATTAGATTGGCAGCTATGAAAAAAAAAAGAAGAATACAAATGCTGGAGAGGATGTGAAGAAAAGGGAACACTCATCCACTGCTGGTGGGAATGAAGAAGGAGCCAACCATTCTGGAGGACAGTATGGCTGTTTCTCAAAAAACTAGCCATAGATTTGCCATATGACCCAGCAATACCACTGCTGGGTATATTCCCAGCAGAACTGAAAACAAGGACACAAACCGATATATGTACACCAATGTTCATAGCAGCATTGTTCACTATTACCAAAAGTTGGAATCAACCCAAATGCCCATCAACAGATGAGTGGATCAATAAAATGTGGTATACACACGCAATGAAATACTACTCGGCTATAAGAACAAATACACTACTAACACACGTGATAACATGGATGAATCTTGAGAACCTTATGTTGAGTGAAGCAACCCAGGCATTGAAGGACAAATACTACATGACCTCAATGATATGAAATAAGCAAGCTGCCTCAGAAAGCAAGAGACTGAACGATAGGCTTACAGGAAATCGGGGGTGGAGGAAGGAAGTGAGCCGACGTCTGCAGGGGTGGAATTTATGACGAGCTGGTGGTAAGTATGAACACAAAGAAGAGATAAAATGGGGGCAAGGGGTTGCCTTTTGGAGGGGCTTTGTGGGTTTGAGGGTGGCTGGGGATGGGCGGATGGGTAATATTGCCCAAAAGTGGGGGGAGAGAGGGGTAGCATATGAACATAGGAGAGTGTCAGGTGTTGGTGGAGAGTAAAATGGTGAGAAAATCATACCAAAATATAATTAAGAGGGTTACCTATTTAGAATGCTCAGAGGGGATGGTCCAATGTGGGACGGGCTCCTGGGGAATGTCTGAATGCTCATTTTGCCAGAGTGGGTGGCACCATTGGGTAGAGACCCAAGTAGTGAGAAAATATTTGGCAACCATATATCTGAACTCAGGAACAAGAGGTAAAAAACATCATATACATAGAAATCCCACATCCTGCGGAGGACTAATGCCATCAAATAGAGGGAACTGTATCTCTCGAGAGAAAGGGTGGCTCCCAGGGCATTGGGACAGTTGAGCAAGTTAGGCCCTGAACACTATTCCAACTATCTCTGGACATGGCTTCTCGGGAAATGGAGGTTGGCTGTCACCATGGGCACCAAGGTGGATGGGAAAATGGATGTTAAATGTGTGGAACCAAGGTAAATGGCGGGTAAGAGAGGAGTTTCGCGAGAGTACACAAGGATGGATATAAAACATGTAATATTACACCATAACATATAGGAGACAACAGACTGATAATGTAAACCATAATGTAAAACATAGGATAACTAAAAAATTAGAAAACTGTGTATCCTAAAGTATGCACCACAATGTAAGCACAGATGTCACCTTGTTTGAAAGCTATTGTCTCAGACTCTGTACATCAATTTAAGTAAATATGATGTGAATAGGGTGTAAGAGTATCACTGTGGAAGGGAAAAGGTTTTGTGATGGATGTGTGGGAGTGCTGTATATTATATATATGAATTGCTGTGGTCTAGGGCTCTTGTTAAGAGAAGTTCAATAATTGGGGGGGGAAGAAAAAGATAGGATGTAGAATTTTTTCTAAGTCAACACGTATTCTATATCTAACCTTTAAACCCATCACTATATGCCATTTTGCTACGAAGGGATCCTGACATTATATTGGGCTTCAATTTTCAGGAAGTTCTGGATCACAGAGTGGTTCAACGATGGCAATGGAGGAATACTGGTATAGGATACTATTGACAGATGATATATGGCTGACAGGGAGCTATACAGGACATATGTCCAGGGTGCATGGTAATGTTTGGATATACTCATAGTGGCAACAATTAAAAACTACAGCTGGGGGGGGGTACTGGCTTCCTGGCCGGTGGTGCTCTCTCATGGTCCCTACGGGAGCAGCAACAGTCTCCCAGGTGCAGCAGCAAGGACCGGGAAGGAATGAGTGTCCAACAGTGAGCCCCTGACCCTAATGACTATGCTTGTGAGCTGATATGCTTGAAATAAGAACAAGGCCTAGAGCAGCATTGTGCCAGGGAATTTCCTCCTGACAGCCTTCATGTTACTCAAATGTGGCCAGTCTCGAAGCCAAACTCAGCATGTAAATGCAATGCCTTCACCCCAGTGTGGGACATGACACCCGGGGATGAGCCTCCCTGGCACCGAGGGATCACTATCAGCTACCAACTGATGATGCAACTGGAAAATGACCTGGAAAGGAAAGTTCAATGCAGATCAGCAGAATATCTCTGTCTACATAAAATAACATGTCTTTAAAATGCTGTTTGACCTAATGTAAGGGGGAAATGGAAAGGAGAAATGAATTTATATGGCTACGAGTCTCTAAAAAAAAAGAGTCTGGAGGCTGTCAAAAGGATTGCCCCTATGCACAACTGAGCAGAGACTAAGAGACAGATAAAGTAGATACAACCCCCAGGTATTGGTTCCTTTGAGGGCTAAAGAGATCCATGGGTGCTATTGTCATGGCAGATGGGGTTAACTGCCATGTCAGATGGCCCTTCTTTGGAGCTGGTGTTTATGCGTGATGAATCTGGACTCAGATGGGATCTCTCTTCATAAGACTTTCATGCTACTGTGCTGGAGTTGTATTTGGTGTTGGGGTTTAAGATATATTTAGGGGATCTGAATCTCTGGACTGAAAAGGTGATAGCCAGGTCCTGAGCCTCAACAGACTCCAGCACCTACAATCTGATTTATTGGACTCATCTCACTCAGCTAAGATGGAGTTGAAGAAGGACAACCACCACACCATGGAGCCTAGAGTGCCTACAACTGAAAGCGGGAGGATTGCATCCAGTATCCATGTGGAATCTGAGCCTCCTCTTGACATAGAGGTGCAATGGACACAACCAATCCAATGTCCACAGAGAAAAGGTGGCATTGGAGTGGGAAAAGTGGACATGGTGGCTAATGGGTATGGAGAATGGCAGGAAGAGACGAGATGTGGAGGCGTCTTTGAGACTTGGAGTTGCCCTGGATGGTGCTTCAGGGGCAATCACTGGACATTGTAAATCCTCACAGGGCCCACTGGATGTAATGGGGGAGAGTATGGGCAATGATGTGGACCATTGACCATGAGGTGCAGAGGTGCCCAGAGATGTATTTACCAAATGCAATGGATGTGTCATGATGATGGGATGAGTGTTGCTGGGGGGGGGGGGGGAGTGGTGGGGTGAGGATGGGGGGGTTGAATGGGTCCTCATATATTTTTTTAATGTAATATTTTTACAGAATCAATAATAAAATAAATAAAAAAACAAACAAAGACGAATTATTTCCAATACTTCACAAACTCTTCTAAATCGGGATCTCTTCATAATTTATTCTAAAGGCTAAAGTTATTGTGAACCCAAAGCTACTTTAAGATCTCACAAGTAAAGAAAACCAAGGGACAATTTCCCATTTGAATAAAGATGCAAAAACCCTCAAAAAAAGCTAGCTTATCAAATTCAACAGATGATAAAAAGAATTATCCTTCATGAGCATGTGGTATTTATTCCAGGATGCATGATTGCTTAACATAAGAAAATTATTCAGACTTGCAAAGCCTACCCTCTGGTTTATTGGACTTACCGTGGTAAGTAGGCACTTATAAGAGTGTCTGCAACTGCAAACAGGAAAATTGCATCCATCATATATGTGGAATCTAAGAACCCTCCTGATATAGAAGTGGAGTAAACATAAACATCCCAGGGTCCACAGGATGGAGGAATAGAGTCTGGGCTAGAGTGGACTTACTGATATTGTACTATGGAACTATTGTGATTAGTAATGTAAGAAATTGTAGCATCGATGTGGAGAAAGTGGCCATGGTAGCTGCTGAGGGTAGGGAGAAGAAGAAGAGATATGATGTGGGGACATTTTCAGAACTTGAATTTGACCTGGGTACATGCAGGGTAAGAAAGGCATATTTGGAATCACAGCCACAAGTTGTAGGGCTCAGGTAAGGGCAATTATTTTGGCTTTTTGTGCTGATGTGTTACACGGGAGAAGCTGGGCCTCTACTGTGGTCTCAGATGTTATTACAGCATATCCCACTTACTGATCACTGCTGTGAGTAAAACTACTCCCATCCATGAAGTACTCCATGTTGGCATTTGGTAGTGGCTGGTCTTGAATGTCCAGCTGGCTGAAATAAACTTCTTGCAATGTTTGCAAACAGTTTTCGGTTGGAATTCCCGGCTTGATGTGTAGCAGAATAGCAGAGTTCAGGGCTTTTACAAGTTCCAATTGGATGGATAGATTTTCACAAAATAGGGTTTGATATTTAATCAGGCCACTGTTGGTCAGCCAGTGTGTTCCTTTGGCTTATAAGTTTGTGATTAATGCATGTGGAAACAAAATGTATAGGTTGCCCAAGAGTTAATTTTATGACTTCTAGTGTTAGTATTGCTGCAGCTGCTAAGCTTGCAGGCATGAGGGCCATCCTTGGGCTCCAGTGTCCAGTTGTTTGGATAGATAACCTACAGGTCTTTGCCAGGAACCCGAGTATTGAGTGAGTACTAGTGCAATACTTCGGTGATTATGAACATATATGTAGAAAGGTTTTCTGAGATCTGGAAGTCCAATGCTCGGTGCTTCCATCAGAGCTTGTTTAAGAGCATTGAAAGCATCCTTCTGTGGGATTAGTGAGAGCAGGTAGTCATTATCGCCCCCTCTTTTGGCTTCATATAAAGGGCATGTGAGGATCCCAAATTTGAGGATCCAAATGCGGCAGAATCCGGTTACTCCAAGGAATTCTTACAACTTTTGGTGGTTGTTGCGTTCAGGGAGGCAACAGATTGATTACTTTCTTTCAAGTCCCCATTCATGGAGCCGCTGCACTCTTTTATAACCTAGATATTTGACCTGAGGTAGGCAGATTTGGGCTTTTTTCTTGGACACCTGATAGCCCTTTTGTTGCAGATGTTTTAAAAAGACATGGGTTCCACCAGCACAGTCTTCGTAGATGGCACTTCCAAGGATGAGGTCATCTACATATTGGAGGAGAAAACAATTATGGCCTTCTGGTTTAAAGGATTTGAGATCACTGTCCAGGGCTTGTCCAAAAATAGTGGGTGCATTTTAAAATACCTGAGGGAGTTGTGTGCAACTTAGGTGCTGGTTTTTGCTGGAGTTCAGATTGTCCCAGGTAAAGATGAAAATCATTTGACTCTGGAGCACTATCTGAATGCAGAAGAAGGCATCTTCAAGATTCAGTCATCAAAAGTAGATTTCCTTTGAGCATATCAAGCTGGGGAGAGTGTATGGATTAGGGACTGCAAGATATAGAGTTATTACTGCTGAGTTGACTGCTCACAAGTCCTGGACTGGGCAGTAATCCCCATCAGCCTTTTTAACTGGGAAGAGTGGAGTATTCCATGGAGATTGGCATGGTCTTAGGATGCCTTCATTCAGCAATCTCTAAACATGTACCAGACTTTTTCTTGCCCTTCAGGTGAAACTGGATATTGCTTTATGCTAATTGGACTGTGTGTGGGCTTTGTTTCAATAATAATTGGAGGAATGTCATGTGCCATCCACTTTGGGTTGCCCTCTGCCCATGTTTTGGACACATCTTTGAAGGGGAGCTGTGTGGCCATAGATTGGCGAGCTTCCCTGAGGCCAAACAGTCTCATTCCTCCTGCAGAGGGTGGGTTAGCACTATTTTTGGAGGGTTTGGTGGTCCAGTGTTACTGTGGATTGCCCCATGGCATTAAAGATAATTTGAGCCTGTAGTTTAGACAGCAAGTCTCAACACAGGAGGGGGCACTCTGGGAGATATAAGAATTCATGAATGATGTCCTAACCCCCAATGTTGCAGGTCCTGGTATGGAGAAATGGTTGCTGGGAACTTTTACCAATTGCCCCTATGATAGTGGCTTGTCTTTTTTATAATGCCTGGACTAGGTTGGGCATTACAGAGTGCTCAGTCCCAGGGTTGACCATCATATGTATGGAGAAACCCCCAATTTGGACTCCAACCATAGGCTCTGTGGGGCAGAGAAAATAGGAGCGTGGTCTGTCCTAATAATCACAATCAGAGTCTTGTATTCCTGCAAGTCCATTGAAGTGATTTGCAGGTCTTCCTTCTGAATTTTTGCTAACTGAATATTTAGTTTGTGACATTCCCCTAGCTCTCCTGGCTAACGCTTTGGCTGCTTATTTTTCAACAATGTGGTAGAGTGGCCAGCTAGGACATTCCTGCTACCAATGACCCCCTCCCCACAGTATGCACAGTGATTTCACCCTAGGGGTGGGCGCCTCTCTCTTCTTGAGGTAGGGGTTTCCCAGTTTATTTCGCTTGACACAGGATTGCATCCATTGACGATTGTTGCTGGGAGAAAGCCTACTTTTTTTCATCTTCCGGTTCACTTCCCTCCTGGTCTCTACATCACGGTGGATGCAAACCTTGGTGGCTATTTCCAAGAACTCAGATATATTCTTTCCAGTGAAGCCATCCAACTTTTGTAGCTTTCTGGGATGGCAGCCAGTGATTGTGCCACAAATGTTGCATTGACCATTTTTTGGCTTTTGGGAGCATCTGGGTTAAAGGCTGTGTAGACACAAAATGCCTACCACAGTCTCTCATAGATTTGAGCCAGACTTTCATTGAAAGTTTGTAGGACTTCAGTGGTTTTTGCCATGTTTACTGCTTTTTGACTCCCAGCTCTAAAAACTTCAACTATGTCCTATGGAAAGTTTCTAGTCAGTTGAGGCCAGTCGTGTGATTGGGATCCCATTGGTGGTCCTTGACTGGGAACTGGGTGTGGGCATTTTGGTCACTGTCCAAGGTTCCCTCAGGTGGGTGCTCTTTGAGGCAGGTTATAGCCCCTTGTGTGACCCACATTCTTTGTTCAAAGTTAAGTAAGGTCATAATGAGTTGTTTACAATCAGCACAGGTGGGTTTGATGGACTGGACAAGGTCAGCCCTGAACTGAGGCTTCTCCAAGTATGGTGGGGTATGGCTTTTCCAGTTAAATTAGTCCATTGTAGTCCAGAGCTGGTACACATATATATGGTTTCCCCCTTGAATCTGGCCATCTGCATCATAATAAACTTGAGTTTGGGCTTCACGGAGTAGGAATGACCTTCTCCCTGCTCCTCCTTCCTCTGAGGCTCCCCATGATCTGAGTTGTTGTTTTTCAGGGACTCCTTCCTGACTGATGGTCAGCACTGGGCTGCCAGGGACAAATGTCTGTGTGGGCAGCTGTGCTGCATTTCTCAGTGCAGATGATGACAAAGACAGCTGTGATGATGGAGTGGGTGCACCTCCTGATGCAGATTGCAATAAAGGCAGCTGTGGGGATGGTGTAGGTGCATTCCCTGGTGTGGGTGGCGATAAAGGCACCTGTGGGAATGGTGTGGGGGATGCACTTCTGAGCACAGATGACAACAGGGGAGCATTACTTAGGGAAATTGGCTCACCTCGTTCCTTATCATGGCCCATGTAGGAGCAATTGCATAGGGTGGCAGGAGGTAATTTTCATTTGGCCCTTCTAGAATGGGTGGGTTGGCACTGGATTTGGGGCATACTTCCTCTGGAAACTTTGCACAGTGCTTTTTTGGCTTGGTCCCTGGGACAGCTCTTCTGGGTTTTTGTATTAGGCAAATCCTGGCTTCTTTATTTGTACCTTCCCTAACCAGAGTGGATTTTGACTTATAACATATTGCCAGGCATCAATGTAGGGGAACTGGTCAGGGTGCCCTGGTTTTCTGGTTACTGTGTTGTGAACTTTATGGATGATCTGGGGGTCAAAAGTGCCCTCCTGGAGCCAGTCCATGCCAAAAGTTGGCCATTCTAATTCAGAAAGTATTTTAAGCTTTCCTGGCTGGAACTTTATGATAAATACTTCTCTATGGAATACTCGGGGAAAGTTTTTTAGCATACAACCTAATGTGATCCTACTTTGTGTGTTTCCCATGTTTCCACCTTGTGCCCATGCTGCACAACACTCACTCAGCCTAAAGCTTCATCCATTTCCAGCTACCGGCCTCTCAGGAACTTATGGTACCTCTTAGCCTTAGCAGGTCGGTATAAATCCCCAACTCAGAAGAGGGTCCCCTTGCAGGGAGGCCATCCAAACCACCCTTGACTAGATGAGTTCACCACAGAACCATGGATCAGGACTCTGTGATGGCCCTCCAGAAGTGTGTTTCTGCATCTCCCTCAGCCTCCACAATCACACACACCCAACCATCCCTTTCTTTTCTTGGACCTAGAGAAGATGGCTTCCTCTCTTTTCCTAAGGAGTACTGGGGTCTCCTCTCGAGAGCTGATCAGATTCCTGTCCTATTTTTTTCAGAATGATGCTTTTCCTGGGTTTTGCCCCTGCGTGTCTGACATTTCTGGTGTGCAGAACTCTTTGCTTCATTCTCAAGGTCCCTTGAACTCTCCAGTGTCTCTCGGTTCTCCAGGAGTGCTCTAGTGGAGTCCCAACCTCTTTTGAAACTAAAGGAGAGTTCAGGGACACCCAGGGCAGGGTTCACCTGAGCTCTCCCAGGCTACTCAGAGATGTCCTGGGGGTCAAACAACTGTTGCTGCCTCTGACCTTCTCAGTGTATCCAAGATGAGCCCCCAGAGATGTTGTAGTAGAGAGAAGTCGGGTGTGCATGATATTGAAGGACAGGAGGCAAGAATTCTGAGAAGAAAGATGTGTTACAACTTGCCAAACTTGGAATACACTTGTCCTAATAAAAACTGAGCCCTGAATAAGAATTTTGTGTTCTTTTTATACAGAGGATGTAGGAGTGGGGAGTCAAATGGTGCTTATATGCAAAAGGAATTTTTGTTAGTTTCTTCAAGTGTTTTATCTGAGTATCATATAGGTTATATCCTCCAGGTGAACTTCAATTAACACATATTCTCCACATTCCAGGTAAGCTTTTAGCATGAACCCTCCATATTCCAGTTAATCTATAATTAACACCTCCCTGAATATCCAAAACCTCTAGAGTTTATTCTTTTCAGTTGGCTTTCCAGGGAACTAGGCATACTTGAATATAGAATAAGTTTGAATTTATGCACAGGCTATATTAATATGAGGTTGAGTGTATAAATTAGGCCCAGGGTTGACTCAAGAACTGGCTTAAGTACCAGGGGTAGAGACACCATTTTTATTAAGACTTGGGTTCATGCAGAGGAAAAGAGTCACTAGGCTGGACCAGATCTTGAAGGTCTTTTAATGCTGGCCTAGGAGGCATGTATTTCCTCTGGAAGTCATTAAATCATGACCTTCATCTGGTATCCATGTGCGGTTTAAAGCAGAATGATCACAGACCCTAGTAGAAAAGTAAAAGGAAAGAGAAGTGATCTGAATTATTGGAAGTTTTGTGTAGAGGAATACTGGCTGGTGTTTGGCAGCTACTTCAGGGTTTTATCTCAAATAGAAGGCAAAAACAAACTATTTTGAAGCAGCATATTTGGAATCCAACAGGGGAGGGAAAGGAACAAGAATTAAGGCAAAGCAAAATAGGATGATGCATTGACCGCCACTTCAAGGAATAAAAAGGATTAGTGCCAGAAAAGTGACAAAGCCCAGGAATGTGTTACTTCTAACAATTAAGAGAAACAGCATCACATGATAATTTTCTTCTACAGTACCTTCACAAGTGTTTCTGGAAATTCAATAAATCCTGAATTCAATGCTAATATTTTCTTGTTTGTTTTATTGTGTTATACTTTGGCACTTTGTCAGTAATCTGATCTTTATGGTTCCTGGAGAAACTAATAAATCCTTCATAGTCTACAAACTCACCACAATGTATTCATGGGTGGCTTGATTCTTATTGGCTCTACCTATCACACATTGGCTATATTTTAAATGGAAAAAAATTCTATCATATGTTTTGGAAATTTCTCCTACATTATTTCTTCAAATGTGGATTTTCAGTTATTCACTCTGCTTCTTCCGGCTCAAACATTTTTAGTGCTGGAACTACTCTAGAGAAAATCTGTAAATCTTATTTTCTTAAAATTTTTCATCTCTTTCATACTCTATTGTGAGGTCTTGATAATTTCCACAGAAATATGTCTCAATTGTCAAACATCTGATGAGTATGTTCAGCTCAGGTAAAGATTTTGCTCTTCATATTTTAATTCGATAATTTATTTTGACCAGAATATTCATTATTTTCATGCTCTCTACTTTTTCTTTATCATATTTATTTGTTCATGAATTGTATATGCCTTTTAAAATTATTTTTAATTGTTTTTTTTGAATAAACATACAACACAAAAAAATGTTGCCTTTCTACACATGTCTCTTCTGTTACTTTTACTTAACCGATAGTTCGTGCTAGGGTTGGTTTATCCTCAGAAGACTTGAACCTCTGGACTGTCCATGTGCCAGCTGGGCCCTGAGCCTCTGTAAATCCAGAGTCTTGCAACTCCTACCCTCTGCTTTATTGGACTTACACAGGCCAGTTAACAGGGAGGTGAAGATGTTCAACCACCAAACAGGGTAACTGAGAGTGCCTACAACTGCAAGCAGGAGAAATGCATCCAGCATCCATGTGGAATCTAAGACCTTCTTGATACTGGGGTAGAGTGGACATCACCATCGCAGGGTCCACAGGATGGAGGAATAAAATATGGGTTAGAGTGGAATTAATGATATTCTACTATGGAAATATTGTGATTAGTAATGGAAGAAATTGTAGCACTGATCTGGAGAAAGCAGCCATGGTAGTTGCAGGGGGTTGAGGGAAGAAGTGATGTGATGTGGGGGCATTTTCAGGACTTCTAGTTGCCCTGAATGATGTTGCAGGGAGAGATGCTGGACATTATACATCCTGCTACAACACACTGTGTAGACTGTGGGAGAGTGTAAACCACAATGTGGACTGTTATCGATGTGGTGCGGTGGTGCTCCAGGGTGCGTTTGCAAAGTGCAATGAGTGTGCCACGGTGGTTGAGGGGGTTGTTGAAGTCAGAGGATTGGGGTGAAGGTTGGGGTATACGGGAACCACTTATATTTTTTAATATAACATTAAAAATAAAAATAAATAAAAAAGGGAAAGAAGTATATGAGGTTCCCATATAACACACACCCCAGCCTAACTTACTCTTCCCACATCAACAACTTCATCATTGTGGCACATTCATTGCATTTGGAGAATACATTTCATAGCATTGCTGCACTGCATGGATAATAGTTTACATTGTGGTTTACACTCTCTCCCAGTCCAATTAGTGGGTTATGGCAGGATGCATAATGAACAGCACCTGCCCATGCAATATCATTTAGGACAACTCCAAGTCCCATAAATGTCCCCAATCATAACTCAAAGAAGCAAAGAATGTTATGTGTGAAAAGAAACAAATCATATGAAATAAAAGGCATACACCTCTATCACATGCCTCCATAATGAGCTTACTTATATTTCATTTAGATTCATGTTTAAATTCACATTAGTTATATTTTTCCTAAGTGAACTAATTTCCCATTTGTTGGCTGCCAAACTAACTTTATTATTAATAATTTTCCTCATGTGCACTGGAATATTAATATGCTATCTTAAGTATTAAAACTTCTTCTCTCTCCATTGAGGATTCACTCCTGTGTGCATCAATGAACTCTTATGAACCTTTAACACAGAAGAAGGATTTTCATAAATATTCAAGTATAGTTTTTTAAATTATAATCTCAGTCCTCTGTGAACTGTTATTTTTTTAAACAAATCAATTGTATTGTCATGTATTAATAAAACTTAAATTCATTCAAAGTGTACAATCAATGGTATTTAATGTCACATATTTGCACATCCATTACTTCATTCATTCTTAAGCACTCTCATTATTCCAATAATAATAAAAAATAAAAACAAAAAGCAAAATCATGACCTCTCCATCTCTCTATGCTTCCCGTCATACACAGCTACTCTTCTTTTTAATTCTTTCATTATATTTGTATTTATGTTTTGTAAAACTGTCTTATAAATAGAATATACTGTTATCTTTTACGTATGTTTATATTTTGTTCTGTGTGGTCCCCCAGTGTCTTATTTTTTTTTCATTTTATTTTCAATGAACTTTTAGGTTACAGAAAATTCTCTTTGAAAATATAGGAAATTCCCATTTCTTCCAACCCTTCCCTCTCTCACATTTTCCCCTATTATGAACATCTTGTAACAGTGATATAAAGAGAATTGTCACCAGAGGTTCTGAAGGGAGAGAGAGGGAAGAATAGGTGCAATATTGGTCAATTTGGAGACATTGGAATTGTTCTGCATGAATTTGCAATGACAGATACAAGCCATTATAAATGACAAAACCCATAAAATTGCATGGCGCAAAGTGTAAGCCATAATGCTGACTATAGCCTGTGGTTTGTAGCAATTCTTCAATATACATTCACCAATTGACACAAGTGTTCCACACTAATGAAAGATGTTATTCATAGGGGAAAATATGAATGGGGGAGGTAGAAGAGCCATTGATAGCCCCTATGGTTTTGCTCTAACATTGCTATACTCTAAAACTTCTTTAAAGATAAAGTTAAAAAACTACAAGCTCATTGAAAACTGTATTTATACCTAATTCAGAAAATTTCAACACTTTCACCTTCCTCTCCGATTCTAGACTTATCACCTTTCTGAGCAAATGCATTGCTCTACATTCATAAACATTTTCCAAAGTCCCACGTCAAAAGTTGGAGTCTCAATTCCTGACCCCACACTATTCCACATTAGCCTCCTTATCATAACTAGAATCAAACAACAATTTCTTGGAAAACTAGAATGGTAGAAATTTCTGTTACAAAGCCAGGAATTAAGAAGGGAAAAATTATATTACAAGGTAGGTCTTCTTTAGTCCATCATGTATTGGAAAAGGGGATATTTTTCCTCAATATCACCAGGGCAGGGCCACCTGGATATGACTGCATTTACATTTTGATAGCTCTTTCTGCCAATTTTGAACCCTTGGACCAAAAACTTCCCATTAATCTTTGGAATAATATTCATCCCTATATATCCTCAAATATTGAAAGGAACTTACCAGCATCTAAGACTGCAAAATAGCCACAGTGGAGCACAGTGACATGTGACCTTCACTCCTACCTGAAAGGAAAAGAATAAGTCCTTGTTGTCTGTTTGTTTCTGGGGTTACAAGAGCTCTAGCAACCATAGCCTAAGGGGTCATTAACTATCTCTAGTCAGAGAAGGTAAACTTGAGTGTGGTAGGCCATAAATTTATGTGTATTCCCACAACTTAGAACTCCTCGCCTTTACCATTGATTCACTTGTAAGTGATGTGCCCACCTAATGGGCACATCTTTAAATTCCCTTTAAAGTCAGTTCCCATACCCCCCCCCCCTTTTTAATACCAGGATAATAGAAATCTATAGTTTTTGCATGTGCCATAGATCTTCAATGTGGTAGAGTATGTGGGGTGCTTTCCAGCTACTTTTCTCTGTCTTATGTTGAGAAAAGACAAGAGTTTCCAATATAAGGCCATGCTCCCACAAAAATGCAAATATTAGAGGAAATCAATCAGGACGTAGGAGGAATGGATCAGTATAACTTGCTGATCTATGGGTTTAAGATGGTTTATAAGGACTGAGGTGTAAATACATGTGTCAATTTTAGTAATTCAAAATGCACATTTATTTCTACATTGTTCTTAAGGTACTGGTTTGTGAGTTTTGATTTTAGCATGACTGTCTCTTATCCAGGCACAGACACATTGCCATGTGGGTGACACTGATCAAATGAAAGGCAGGCAGACTTGGGTCTGCCATATAGTATATGTTGTGTGGCTACACTGGGACCTATGTATTCTAGGATGCCCATCTCTACGGACTCTGGAGTCCATGATCCCAGGATGCTCTTCCTAAAACTTGACCAGCATAAGTCCTTCATGACACAGCATTTTTCTGATGGGATCGACACTAGTTCATTGACTATACCTGCTGCACTGACAAGGTTTAGGCTAAAACTTCCTGGAGAGGAGGTGGCCCCTGGAGCCTTATTGATGAAATCATAGCACCTATGGGTGAAGAGGATAATCCAAACATGTTTTCAACCATTGATTTTCACCTGGGCACAGGACCTCAGATGCAGAGCCTAAGGGCAAAATATGTTCAGTTCACCCTATTGTTTTTGAAGATATGGAAAAGCTTAGCAAAAAGAGGTCATTGGAGAAATCAGATTCCCCTTTCCAGGTCATAATAATATCCTGCACACACACACACACACACACACACACACACACACACACATATGGGTATATCTATCTATATATCTATATCTATATCTATATCTATATCTATATCTATACACATATCTGTTTGTGGCTACAGGTTCTATTTCAGCTCTGCCTGATGAATACTTTGCACACATGTAAAGCTTTGGCTGTGATTCATGGAGACACTTCTGCGATGTACCCACTGATTTTTATTTTCCTGCTCCTTCAGCTTCCCCTCTCTGCATGGCGATTAACTGATCCTACCTGCTTCATCAGAATGAAACCCAGTGTATTTAAGGATGGAGATCTGATTATAGGTGGCTTTTTCCCCCTTTATACATTTCTAACAAATGATGGGATCACCCAGCCTACAAAGGAAGTCTATTTACAGCAGTAAGTGATTTTTCATTCATTTTCTGCATTGTTATTTGGTTGAATGCTGCCTAGGCAATTTGCTGATGGCTCGATCAACATTCTCCACATTACCTGCCCTCCCATTCGCACCTGCTACCCATATCCCAGAATGTGAGTAATTTATTTTGTTTCTTCCCACTGCTATTTTTTCTTTGAAAGGGGAATGAGAATATTCTATTTTTCTTTCTTTCAGTTTCCATGACTTTCCCTTTTCCAGTGCTGAAATCCAAGTGAGACAGCCCTCTCCAAAAAGCTCCACTCTCCTTGCCTTTCCTCCTGACTCTGCTGCCACAAGCAGTGGATCAAGTGTTATGTCTTAGAAGACCTATCCTTTGGCATTAGAGTTTGGCTAAAAGGTTTCAGGTAAATGTCTGTTCCCCAAACAAGGGTTTGCTAATTATTCTTTCCCCATGAGGATAGTCACTAATATTCTTACCAAAATGACCCAGGTATCTGTGTCCCCCATGCATGGTCAGACTTCTTACTGTCGGCATCTGGCTACTGTTTGAAATATCTCTGTATCATCACCTCTCATGCTTCATTCATACCTCCTCGAACAGGCTGCCTGACCAGGTATAAGAGATGAATGCTTTGTGAGCTATTTTCAACTGCAGCTTGATTCTGATTCATGGGGGCATTTAAACTACCTCCGTTTTTAGATTTCTGTGACTGCCAGTTCTATATCTGATGGTGTAATTAATGAATTGATAAAGTGACAATTCAAGGGATCATGTTTCAAAAAAATTGATAAAAAGAAATTGAGGAGATTCCAGCAGATAGTTTCTGCTCATGTGAGAAGAGGGGACTTCACTCAGTAAAATGGTGTGTTAATGCTTTTTGAAAGTGCCTGAAGCATATAATTTGCAAGCAGTTCCACAAAATTTTGACAGGGGATGGAAGGGTTAGAAATTTGGGACCTCTTTCTCCTTCGAAGGACTTTGCAACTAAATTTTCTGTCTTTACATTTCTGGATATTGTCTGCCTATCTCTTCCATTCTTTAATACTCCTCCAATGCTTCCCTGCTTATTTCCTCTCCATAATTTTCCAAAATATATTTATCCCATTGTCATCAATGACTGATGCGCACACCTCATTCTGAAGGATGCTGCTGATTGCTGCCTTTTAATGCAGGAGTAGAGCTTGGCTCATTCAGGGACATTTTGAGCTGAATTTCCTGGGGTAGAAGGCCAGATTTTCTCATCTGTCCCAACTTGCTTAAAGAACCCTATAAGGCTGAGGGAAAGAGTGGTGTAATGCCTGACAGAAGAGGAGGCACTAACTGCTTTTCTTCTTACACTCTGCTATCCACTCAAACCACCTCAGGGGTGGCGATTTGCCTTTCAGGGCTTTGGCCATTTTTTTATTCACATCTAGGGCTTCTCACTTTTTAAGAATATTGTTGTTAGTGGAATTAACAAGAGCATTTTCATTAAAAATTCATTTCATCATTATGTTGTTGCTAGCTTTAAATATTTTTCCATAACATATCTTTAAATATAAAACAACATGAAATTTCAGTTAAAGTAAAATTTAGGTATATTTTCTTTTATTTTGAGTGCCTTTCTGGCCATGTCTCCCTAATCTACAGGTTGATAAATAGATGTGCTTATTCTACTACTTTGTGGTTCCTTTGAGAACTGGAAAGATTTTGCCTCAAGTATGTAGTAGATTACTTCGTTTTATATTCCAAAATTATATACTTTCATCACTAATGAAACAGTTCATTATTCCAAGACCAGCTTGATAATGCGTGAAATAGTCACTTAAACACAGATTGGTTCTCTATTTTCTGTTCTGTCCTGTTGATATATCCATGTCTTCCAATGCCATTCCCATTTTGTTTAAAATAATGTGCCTAATTAAATATTGCAATTATTGGTTTCTCTGTTATATTCTCCCCTTAGTGTTCTCAATTATTTCAATAATTTCCTGAACTTACCATATTTCCAGAAACCTCAAACTGTATTAACATTAACTTTATAAATGTCTCAATGATTTTTAAAAATAGTTTTATATACCACTCAAATATTCCAAATGATTATTGTGCTGCCGTCACCAACATCCATTACCCAAATGTGTACATCATCTCTAAGAATATATCCATGCCCACTAAAAAATAATTCCACCTTCTCCTTCACCTCATCCTCTGAGCCCTGGTAACTGGGAATCTACTAATTGTGCTAACTTTTTTTTAAACAATCAATTTTATTGATACATATTCATGAAGCATACAATTCATCAAAAGTGTGCAATCAATGATATTTGTTATCATCACATATTTCTGCACTCATTACTTCAATCATTATTAGAAAACTTCATTAATTCAATAATAATACTACTAAACTTTCATAGAATATTTGTAGACTATTGACGTAGGTGTAATATTTTGGGGGATGTACGAGGGATTGTGTGTGGGACCTCTTACATGGAAAGCTTGTGCTCAACCACTGAATTAGACCCACTTCCCTGTTTGTTATACATTTACATTCCTCAGTAGAGCTTTGTGGTCTTGTTCACAGGTAACAGACAAATTGATTTACAGGTAAATTTACAGTGCATTTATTGTTAAAATATGTCTTAATAATATCAATTATGAATTATATTAATTTTTACTTGTATTAAAATATATAAATGAAATTGTCCAATATTATACCATTATTAATATTAAGAATTTTTTATTAATCATCTGCTACCATATCTGTTTCCTATAAAGCTTAATAAATTATTGATATTATATTTAAACATTGTTAAGAATTGTCTATATATGATTGACTACTTCCTTATCAATTACAAATACTTTTCACATTTTCTCTTGGGTTTCCCATGTGAACCTCTTGCTTCCAGCAAGATTGTGGTTTGCTCCTTTCTTTCCATTCTTTTTTGCCTGTTATTTTCTTGCATTAAGTAATACGCTGTCAATGCCAGTAAGGTACAAGGCAATCCTGGAATTAACAGACCTCATCCTGCCCTTGATTTTAAAGGTAATGCTTTTTGTTCAGGGATTCTTCAAGCACAGGGCATCCCACAATACATGACGCATATGACATTCTGCATCAGCAAACTTGGCTAATGGTTTTGGCTCATTCAGATCCTGAATGGGGAGAGTATTAGACTGTGCAGATCAGCCCCTGTGTGGGGGTAATCCTTCCATGCCTGACCTTCAGCCACCTCCAATTTTGATTCACTATCTTTGCATTAAGCAAAGTCTAAATTCTCAATTTAAGTGCATTTTTGTTTTGTGTTTAATAATATTAAGAAAATACTCTTCTCCTAAACAAATACATTCAGTTAGATGCTTCAATGTTCTTTAATGCTTCATCTACTTATTGAGTGTGTACTTTTTTATCATTGCAGAAAAGTGAAGACTGATAAACTGTTACCTAATTCGCTAATAGTACTTTTTTACGATTATTTCATATTATTTTCTGCTTGGGATTTGTCACGGCTATGGTGCTCCTTCTTTTTCTATATTGTGGAAGAGATTCCTACTAGATAATTCATTTTTTTTCCATAGGGACTATACCATCCTACTTCCTTGTCAAATGTGTTTATAAGACACATATAAAGAAAAATGAAAACTTGAAAGCCAAAGTGTGTAGCTCTAAAGATACCCTAGATTACAAAAGTTAAATCCACAATTAACCAGAGGTAAGTATATGTATATCTGGATGAGGATAAAATGCATCCTTAGGAATTGAGCGGTAGGTACATTCATAATAAAAAAAGGTTCAAATCTTCACAAACAAATAGCAATTATTATAAATATATAATATCCTCAAACAAATAATGAAACAAGGTATAAACAAGGCATCATAGTGAAAAATTTCAATATTTCTCTCTAAAATGACAACATATATCTACTAAACATAAATTATGTTTGAAAAATTTGACAAGTTTGATTGATTGAGCATATGTGGAAACCTGTGTCCAACTGTTGAAATGTACAGTAAGCGATAGCTATTAGTGTGTTAATCAAGCCTGTGAAAAAGACTGTTTGTAATGGATGCAGGAGACTTTTGTTCTTCTTGGAAATTCAGTTGCCAGGTAAAAATATGAAAGGAATTTCATTTGTCCTGCAAAAGGGGCTATTAATAAAGGAAGTGGAACTGTGCACAAATCAACAAGATGAAAAGAGTAAGGGTCATATGAAGGGAGTACAAAGGAAGATCTGAGATTAATTGTTAATGTTATTAGGATTGTAATATTTTGTTTAAGAAATGCTTAAGAGACTTCCTAGACATCATGACACCTTTCCCTTTAGTACACTACAGTGTTTCCAGTCCTGTTAGGTATAGGTAAGGATCACCTTCCACTTCATCAGTTTTCTTCTCCCATATATTCCTGCCTTGCATGATTCTTCCTATTCGGTGCTCTGACATTCTTCCCAGTATGTCACCATTGGAAGAGGGCATGTCCACAACTTGATGGGGTAGAATCTAAGGCTAATTGATTATCAGTCTTCTTGTGGACACTTCTCACCAAACAGATGTTACGCCCCTCTGCCTCTCTCATCCAATTCTGCTTATGCTGTGGACCTGAACTTTTGAAGAGATATACCCTTCAGTTGGAATTATTCTAAACTCATGACAATTATCCTGCTATTATATAAACCATTTAATAATGTGTTAATGTGAAAAAATAATTCTTGTTTCCTGATATAAAGAATAAATTAAAAATTCTTTATGAATTTTTTCACTCATTACACTTTCCTTTGTAAACAGTATCATCTTCTTCCAAAGATGCAAAATTCAGTCATAACCTTCAAATGTCTTTTAACTCTTTTAGGATTAGCTGATTTCCAAGGCTTCAGAAGCACTAATCTAGAATGAGTCCATTTTTGCGTTCATCCTTAATTTGGTCATTTTATTGACTTTGAATAGAATCATGATTTGAGTCTTCTGCCTAAATATAACTTTGCATTCCATACAGGTTTCAGACCAAGAACTACCAGTATGTTCTGGCCTTGGTTTTTGCTATTGAAGAGATCAACAGGAACCCCCATCTTTTACCCAACATTACTTTGGGATTTGATCTGTACAATTCACTACACAGTGAACAGAGGACATTGGAGAATCCCATCATATGGCAATCAGGGCTGGGCAAGGACATTCCTAATTACACCTGTAGGAAAGAGAGCAAGTCTGTAGCAGCCCTGACAGGAACAACATGGGCAGTTTCTGCCCAGATTGGGACACTGCTGGAACTCTACAAAATTCCACAGGTGAGCCTCATTAGATGGGAGGGAAGATAAATTAATGTTTCCTTTGCTAATTTCAGGGACCTTAAAAGAAAAGGTCAAATGAAGGAATTGTATTTACTCATGTCTCAAAGGGTACAGCCAGTACACAGTGACATGATGGGATGTTCACATATCATTTTCTAGAACATATGTGAAACCAAGTGAGTAAGAGCCAAAGGAGTTTCCTAGACCATTGAGACTGGTCAAGTAGCTTCCAATATGCTCTCAGGGATTGGGAGATTATTAGAAAGTAAGAAGAGCAAATATTTCCTTTCTCCTGTTTAAAACATTGTTTAATGAACCAGTGAGTAGGATTTACAACTCTGCTGAGGCTCAGGGCCCAGCTGCAATTTGGTCTTTCTTGAGGTTCAAGTCTCCTGGATATACACCAACCCCAGTGCCAACCACAGGTGCAGTAAAAGTGACAGAAGAGGCATGTGTAGAAAGGTCACATCTGAGTCCACCTCCATCACACTGAGGAACACAAATTCCAAAATAGGGTCCACTGGCAAGGCACTGAACTCCAGAGTCAGCTGCCATGATCATAGTCCTGTGTGTCTCTATAGCCCTCAGGAGCACCAGTACCTGGAGTTGTATCTACTTACCCAGGTCAGCTAACAGGGAGGTTGAAGTTGGTCAACCACCACAACTAGGAATTAAAGAGTGCCTACAACTCAAAGTAGGAGAATCACATCCATCAACCATGTGAGATCTGAGTGCCCTCCTGATATAGAAGTGGAGTGGATTTTACCAATCCAGGGTCCACAGGATGGAGAGGTAAAATATGGATTAGGGTGAACTTACTGGTATTCTACTACAGAAATATTCTTACTAGTGATGGAAGAAACGTAGCATTGATCTGGAAAATGTGGGCACTATAGTTGCTGAGGGCAGGGAGAGTGGAAGAGAGATGGGATGTAGGGGCATTTTGGGGACTTGGGGTTGCCCAAAATTATATTGCAGGGACAGAGGCTGGACATTAATATCTTGCCGTAACCACTGAATGTACTGGGGGGAGAGCGTAAACTACAATGTAGACTCTAATCCACATGGTGCAGCAATACTCCGAAATGTATTCACCAAATGCAGTGAATGTGCTACACTGATGAAAGATGTTGTTGATGTAGGAGTAGTGGTGGATTGGGGTGTTGGGTATGAGGGAATCTCATATTTTTTAAGGTAACATTCTATGTGATCTATGTATCTTAAAAACAAAAGACAATTTAATAAAAAATAATACATTGTTTAATATTCATCAGGGCTGATTTTGTGCTTCTGACCAATCTTCTTTCTCATACCGGCTCTTTCACGCCTACCTTTAGCTTGCTTTTGGCCTCTATGACCCACAACTGAGTGATGATGGCAAGCGGTCATCTCTTTATCAGATGGCCCCTAAGGACACAACTCTGGCCCTTGCAATGGTCTCAGTGATGCTCCATTTCAGCTGGAACTGGGTGGGACTAGTCATCTCAGAAGACAAGAGAGGTGTGAAGTTTCTTTGGGACTTGAGGGCAGAAATGGACAAAAATGGAGTCTGTGCAGCCTTCTTGGAAACGATCCCTGTCACTGAGAGGGCATATTCTTCAAAACACTGGCAATATCATTTCCACATCAGAAAATCAGCAGTGAATGTGACTGTCATTTACGGTGATTCCGACTCCCTAATGGGATTGAGCTTTTGGAGATGGAGACTCTTAGTTTTAGGGAAAGTTTGGGTTACAACCTCACAGTGGGATTTTACCACCAGTGAGAGAAACTTTTTACTTGACTCACTCCATGGGGCCCTCATTTTTTCACACCACACTGCTGATATGCCTGGTTTCAAAACTTTCTTCCAGACAGTTAAACCTTCAAAATACCCGGAAGACTTTTACCTCACTAAATTGTGGTACGTCTCTTTTGATTGCTTGGTTTCTGAATCTGACTGTAACACTCTGGAGAATTGTCCTCCCAATGCCTCCTTGGAGTTGTTGCCTTGGTGGCTATTTGACAAGGACATGAATGAAGGAAGTTATAATGTTTATAATGCAGTGTATGCTGTGGCTCAGAGCCTTCATGAAATTCTTCTTCAACGAGTAGAAATACAGTCAGTGGAAAATGGATTTGGACTGGTGGATTACCCTTGACAGGTAATACCTCTTCCATTGAATAGCATGTGTGTTTCACAACATGTCATAATCATAAATTTCTTGGAATGCAGCATATGCTCAAGTCAGGAATTTTAGGGCTGTCTCTTGAAAAGTGCAAGAGATGATTTGCTTGTTCACTGTCTAGGAGGTAAATCTAGCCCTATGCAGAAATGGTAACGAACAGGAAGGTGCCAATGGCAGGGAGGGAAGGAGTTATTAGTCAATGGCAATGCTTCTTGTTACTAAGGCCCTCAACTTTCTGCCCACTTAAAGTTTTAATATAAAATACCTAGACCTCTTCCATTGAACAATTGCATGACAGCAGGGACAAACTAGTTTTTGAATTAGCTTTAGGCACTTTGTTAGATACTGTATATAAATTATATCATTTAATTCTGCAAGCTCTTCAGATATTGATGACCTTGCTTGGGGAGAATTCAGTTAGCAATTGAGAGTGTTTAGATATGATTCTTCTAATAAGGTTTGTCTGTATCCCACACTCACAGATTGTTTTGATCTCATTGTACTTGAAGTTTTCCCCTGAAACTTAATATTTTATGCTATGAAATTTTAGTTCTCCTTAAGGTTTCTTTTTTTTTTTTTTACTTAATTGAATGTTAATAATAAAATTGCCTTAGGAAGTAGGGATGACAGAGAATCAGGGATGTTCCGACCTTGGTGATCTGTCCTTGATCAGAGGACACAGTTCCTCACAGGTGTGTCTCTTTTAGCTGCACCCATTTCTGAAGAACGTCCAATTTAACAATCCTGCTGGTGACCCAGTGTATTTTGATGATGAAAGGAAATTGGAAGCCAGTTATGACATTCTCAACTTTTGGAATTTTCCAGAAGGTTTTGGACTTAAAGTTAAAGTAGGACATTTCGACTCAGGTGTGCCATGGGATCAACAATTGTCTATATCTGAGGAGGTGATAGAATGGGCCACAGCATTTTCAGAGGTGGGTAGGACCCAATTACCATGCATAGTATTACAATAAAATATCAAAAATCTTGTCATGGAGGTTGTAATGGTCAAGTTTCTCTAAGGAAACAGAATCAACAGGAGATATCTGTGAATAGAAAGAGATTTAATAAAGTTCTCTCATGTGACCACGGGGATGGCCTAGTCCAGATTCTGCAGGCAGGCTGAAAACAGGGGCTCCAATGAAGGTCCCATGAAGGCCCTTGATCAGTTCCCAGGAGACGTTGCCTGTCCAAACAGGAGCTGGGAAATTCTCTCCAAATCCTGAAATCAATTCCTGTTTTAAGTTAGTCATCTGATTGTATAAAACCTCATTCATTGCTGACAGAAATCTCCCTGGTCGATTGTACATGTAACCAGCCATTTATGCAGTTTATTACATGATGACTAATGTCCATAAATATCCTTTATAACAATTAGCCCAGAGTTTACTTGACCAAACACTGACCATGTTAACACATTAACCTAACCAACACAGAGACTGTCTACCCTCCTTGCTGCTGAGTAAATAACCAAATTATTAGTTTAACCAGTTACCTTTTCACTTGATAAATTTTCTCACCTACAGTCCTAAAGATGGAAAAAGAAAATATTTATTTAAAGATACATATCTAAGTTATTATATTTCATATCATGTAATAAACCTGATATCTTATCAATTAATTTGACTTAGGTATTTGAAATTTAAATTTGTTGGTGCTCCAATACTTCAACCTTCTAAATACTGGTGAATTAAATGTTCACTGTTAAGAGCATGTATCTGATTTCTTCCCAGACTCCCAAATCTGTATGCAGTGAGAAGTGTTCTCCTGGATTCAGGAAAACCTTTCAGGAGGGAAAGGCTGCCTGTTGTTTTCTTTGCATCCCCTGCCCAGAGAATGAGATTTCCAATGAGACAGGTAAGTTTATACCCACAAAAAGTCCCCAAATCTCCTTTATATCCCCAATTCATACAAGGTATTAGAAAGAATCTGGAGGACAACTACAGAGACAAAATTCTTCCTTCCTTTGTATAGTAATTTCATTTTTACAATAAAAAATATTTCCCTTTGAAATGACACCAATTCTCTGCCCAGAACTAGCTTATTTGAGTCATTGTTCAGACACATGTAAGGCCAAATAGTCTCTAGGAATCCCTTTTGTTGATGCCACCAAATTAATACACCTTTCCTCCCTCTCTTGGAATTTAGTACATGGTGTTACAAGTACCTGATTTCCGTATTGAGTGAAAGCTTGCTTAGATTATATTTAAGTAATGTGTTTAGACCTTCCTCAGTTTCTGTGCCTAAAACTGTTCATGACACAGAGCAGCTGCTCAGAATGTTTGGGAATGATTTTAGAAATATTTATTTCTATTGTGTACAAAATGAGGATGATCTAACGTACCCTTAAAGAGGAGTTTTGGTTTCCACTCTCCTCAAGTTCCCAGGTAATTGGGGAGAAAAACATAGACTTTTTTGGTCCATGCTTAAAGCACGCAGTAAATGTTTGAACAGGAACCTATTGACCCGTACCTGCATTGAGAGGATGGGTCTCATGGGTTCTTCAGAGAGGTAGGAACTTAGTATTATATAAATATGTGTGAAGGGAGGAATAAAATCTTGGCCAAATTATTATAAATGAAGAAAAGGAAACCACCACTGCATATAATATTCAGAGATTCAGAGTACCCGAAAAGAGTTTCAATGTGACAGGATCACACAGAATATTGAGGATGGGGTTTGAGATATGATGTAGAATAGTCTTTAATATTCTTTTCGTAATATAATTAACATCTTGAAATTATTCATCTTCATGATATTAAGTTATAGAATCACTTCTATGGTGGTAAATTTCTAAGTTTCTTTTGGTGATTAGTATGCAATTTAATTCCCTGAAATGGTTACTGTTGTTTCAGCTTTTTGAAACATGTTGTTCTAATGATATAACCTGGATTTAGTCAACTTGGGAAAATGATTCATGTACACATTGGTTATAAGCAAGTTTGAGTAAATGCTCCATGTGCACATGTAAAAGAATAGTATATCTACAAAGTCAATTCCCACACATTTGGAGATTAAGAAATACACTATTAAATAACCCATGGTTTAAAGTAAATAGTATGATAGGATTTTTGAAATGTTTAAAATTAAAATTGCCACATTTCATGTCTTATATGATAAGGCTAAAGGTATCCTCAGAGAATGATGTTTAATGTTAAATTTTATATACCTATGTATGTATTATTAGTATGCATATTTAAATGTAAAAAAATCTGATGTTTAAGTATCACGGGCTAAAATAATAACATTAGAGTAAACATAAAGATAGTGGAAGACTGAAAATAATAAGTATAAAAAGAAAATGTAATAAAAGACAAATATGAAAGAATAAAACTCAAAGCTAAATCTAATGAAAGACACATTGTTAGATAATGATAAATTGATAGATAATGATTAAGAAAAGTTGCATAATAAATAGTGAAAAGACTTAAAAGTGGGATGTATGTACAGAAATATTAAATCATAAAGGATAGTAAAAATAACTTCATTTCAATATATTTGAAAATTTAAATGAAATTCTCAAATTTCCCCAAAAATAAAGGTTTAGTGTCCCAAGAAAAATGGAAAATCTGAAAATATTCATATCTACTTAGGATATTAAACCATAATTTAAAATGACATATCTACTAAAAAAATTGGGGGACCAATGAATTCACTGAAAAATGCATCCAAACTTTCAAGGAAAAAAGAATCCTTATCTACTCAAACTTTTCCAGATATTAGGAAAATGTGGAAAAATGCACATTTAATTATACTAGAAGAGCTTAACATTGGTACCAAAGTCTGATAACATTGCTGTAAGAAATAAAATATTTAGGTCAATTTTTCTCTTTACACTAAACTCACATTTGCCGTTAAGAAAAGCTGCAATCCAAATCCAGCTATATAACATAAAGAACTTATTGTGATGAAGTTTATTTTATGCAAAATAAATTGGTACATGAGCACCTCGAAAAGGAGAAACCATCATTTCAAAAAAAATTCAGGAAAACATTGAATAAAAGTGAGCATCCATTCAATATTTAAAAATAAATAGCAAAACCATTGTTTACCAAATTAGAAATAGAAGGGAACAACTTAAGTTGGATAAAATCTGTAAAATAGATCTAGCCAGTGAGAAATCATTCCTAGCATATATAGAGTGCTTTTACTAAAGCACAAGAGAGACAGAAAATACAGCAATAAAAAGGGCATGGCTTGAGCACAATCTCTTTCCTCAAAAACATCTTGAAATGTGCAATGAACATATGAGCTCGTGTTCAGATTAATTACTCTCCAAGAAATTCCAAACAAAATTCATAGTGAAAAAGCTCCAAGCATCCCCCATAATAGCAAAAATTAAACAACATCCACGTCAAGGGTCTAAGAGAACATGGTAGAACTAGAAAGAATGTTGATTGCTGGAGTTTAAACTAGTGTAACTAGTTGGAAAAGTGGATGGCATTATTTACAAAGATGAATATTTAAGTAGCTTTATGGCCCAGTAATGGAACATCATATTTGTACTGGATGTCTAAAGATGCCCTTATGAGTATATGTTATCCACCAGTGTACAAGTTTTAAAAGAACTGAACGAAAACTCAACATTGAATGAAAAGAGCAACTCCTTCCAATTGAAGGTCTGAATGTCGAAAGAAGGTCAGAGCTCTAAGAGAAAGTTTGAGGGGAGAAAAATAAACAGATTATAACACACACTTTCTTGAAGTCAATGCAAGTTGACAAAAATGGATAAAATTACCCAATGTGTTTCTTTTAGGGACTTATAAATAAGTTAAAATTACTGAACATGAGCTGATGACACATTGCTTTTCTCACCAGATATGGATGAGTGTGTGAAGTGTGCAGATCATGAGCATGCAAACAGTGAGAGAAATCACTGCCTCCAAAAAGCTGTGACCTTCCTGGCTTATGGAGACCCTTTGGGGATGGCTCTGGTCTGCACAGCTCTTTGCTTCTCTTTTCTCACTGCTGCTATTCTTGGGGTCTTTGTGAAATACCGAGAAACTCCCATAGTCAAGGCCAATAACAGGATCCTCAGCTACATCCTCCTCATCTCCCTCAAGCTCTGCTTCCTCTGCTCCTTACTCTTCATTGGTTGCCCAAACACAGCCATCTGCATCCTCCAACAAATCACATTTGGAATTGTGTTTACTGTGGCTGTGTCCACTGTTTTGGCTAAAACAATCACTGTGGTTCTGGCATTCAAAGTCACTGCTCCAGGGAGAAGAATGAGGCAGTGGCTGGTTTCAGGGGCACCTAACGTTGTTATTCCCATTTGCTCCCTGATCCAGATGACACTCTGTGGCATCTGGCTGGGAACCTCTCCCCCATTTGTTGATAAAGATGCACACTCTGAGCCTGGTTATATCATCATCGAGTGCAATAAGGGCTCAGCCATTGCCTTCTACTGTGTCCTGGGATACCTGGGCTGCCTGGCTTTTGTGAGCTTCATTGTAGCTTTCCTGGCCAGGAACCTGCCTGACACCTTCAATGAAGCCAAGTTCTTGACCTTCAGCATGTTGGTGTTCTGCAGTGTTTGGGTCACTTTCCTCCCTGTCTACCACAGCACCAAGGGGAAGGTCATGGCAGCTGTGGAGATCTTCTCCATCTTGGCTTCCAATGCTGGATTACTAGGCTGCATCTTTGCTCCAAAGTGCTATATTATTTTCTTAAGGCCAGATAGGAACACTCACCATGGGTTATGGAATAAAACACATTCTGGGGGAAATAAGTCTTCTTAAGTTTTATCTCATTTGGTTCCTAAAACATATAGGGGGACTGATGAAAATCTATTCCATGCTTGCATTCAGGTATTAGATAAAAATATAATGTAATTTATCCTCAATTAACACATGAATTTCCTACATTCTCTCAAAGTGTTCAGGAACACCTCTTTCAGCCATCTACATTTTTAACTTTAAATTATATTTTTGTTTCCTCATATCAAATACACTCATGAAGATGGGTACTTTGCATTCATTTTGTGTGTAATTACCTAATTTACACATATTCTCCCACTTTGTTTTGCACTTCTGTTTTCCTAATTTCCCTTATAAACACTATCAACATTTCCTTTCTTTCATCTCTTTATGGTAGTCTTAGTGATCCAATACCATTTATGGACTATTCCTTATTATCTCCCAGTTTTCCATGACCAGATTTTAAGAATAATAGATTCTTATATATAAACAACTCATTTTTCTGAACTTCCTAATGTATTTATTTGACTTTTCCCCTCTTGAACAAATACCACAACATTTTACTATGCTCAGTATGATTACCACTTGCATTTTATAATTGATAGTACATTTCCTTCATAATTACTGCACCATTTCTGGATTTGTTGGAGAGAATAACCTCAATATGTCTAAGCGACTCAAAAGCGTGTCTGGCAGAAATGCTGATTGTAGGGAGGAATGATCTAAAAGAAATGGGATTTGTGTTCTCCTTTCTAGCTTCTGTAGATTCCAGGTTTGATCATATAGAGAATGCAGAAAGCTTTATGGGCTGAGCATTAGGTTCTGAAATGCAGTGTGTTTAATGGTTTACTCTGATTTCAAGAAATAATCATGGCATATTATTCCATTTTATTAGTTGTAAAACTTATGATTCACTTTGCAATTCAGAATCTTACTTAAATTAGAGGTCCTAATTGAGAACATATTTTAGAGATGATTTCTAAGAATATCTGACTTTTTTTTCTGAGAAAATAACATATTCTTCTTTTGCAATTATTGAGAATTGAATTACTTTCTAGTATCAATTAACTAAGAATCAAATTTTATTCTCAGCCTTAGCAAGTAGATCAAAGGATTTGAATCATTTTCCACCCCATTGTGTTGAATTTCTCTTTCTCTTTTATTAGCCAAGTATGTAAATATTGAGGAAAGAAATGGAGAGAGAAGGAGGAAAGAGAAAGTCAGAAAGAAAGTGAGAAAAGAAGGGAGAGAGGGAGGGTGGGAGGGAGGGAGGAAGGAAGGAAGGAGGGAAGGAAGTAAGAAAGGAAGGAAGGAAAGAAGGATGAAAGGAAGGATGGAGGGAAGGAATGAAGGAGGGAAGGAAGGAAGGAAGGAGGGAAGGAATGAATGAGGGAAGGAAGGAAGGAAGGAAGGAAAGAAGGAAGGAAGGAAGGAAGGAAGGAAGGAAGGAAGGAAGGAAGGAAGGAAGGAAGGAAGGAAGGAAGGAAGGAAAGAGGTAATGTAGGGTAAGAAGTCTTGTAAATAAAATCAAATTCATTTTTGGAGATGCAACTTTCTGCCCAATGGAAATACAGTGGTAATGATGATGTTCAAGATCCTTTCATCTTACTCAGATTGTTCATTTTCAAATAGCCTTTTTCAAGATCTGTATCTCTGAGATTTCACATAAATGTAACGGGCCTGTTTTATAAGCCTAGACCCTATTTGGTCTTTGAAAATTCTCTTAATCTCCTAAACTTCAATATAATACCACCTGTCATGCTTATCTAATATAAAGTGCTATGTGGATCCAACAAATTGATGACTGCCTTTTGAAGTGAGGTTCTTTGAAAAAGTCTTATGGATTAATTTTTCAAATTTACATAAATACTGCTTTATGAGAAAAAATGCAACTGGAAGAGGAAGGACAAGCACTAAAATTAATTAAGTACTGTGCTGTATACTTTCTGTTTGCCCATCTGCATCCATTCTCCAGCCTACTCCTCCAGGAAATCATGATGGGAAAAAACAACTCCTTAAGTAAGGAGGAATGGTGTTGGTACCTAAGACTGTTTTTGTTTATTTTCTTTCATTTGACCTTTGGAAATGGCTTGTCAGAAGCTATATTAAAATACTATTAGATTTGGGTTGGAAATATATTTAAGTTATTGATTAATTTGGGGAAAGCTCATATATTTGCAACGGGCAAGTTTTCTCTCTCAGGGTTTGGCTATCTCTTTCCATTCTCTCCTCTACTCATCACCATTCATTGATAATTTAGGTATATATGTGTATTTTGCATATATATATAAATACATATAAGGGTAATAAATTCTCCTATTTGTTGTATGTAATATGAAGGTCTTTTTTATCTCTGCTACATTTTCAAAGGTTATTCATATTGTATACAAAAAGCACTATTTCTCTTACTTCTTGGTTCACATATTTCTTTAGGCAAATTCTCCTTTCCTTTTCTTTCCAATTCTTTATCTCTCTTATTTCTTTATTTGTTTAATATGATGTGTAGTCTTAGAGTTCCTCATGGAACTCCATCTATTTCTCATGTCTTAAGTGGAAAATTTGTCAAAGATTTCATGATCACCTACGGTGACTATGGCAAATTGTTTTATCATAACCATTTAAGATAAAAAAACTATTTCTTTCATTCTAGATTGTTCAGATGTTTATAATGATTTGGACAATATATTTTTGACTTTCCTCACAGTGTATATTTTTTCCTTTACCTGTTAACTTAAAAAATTTCATTAATAAGACTTAATATGAATTATTGAGAAAAACTTTAATGGGCCATTCTGAGATGTTCTCCTATTAGACTGGAGTAAATTTGCATGAAGTGTTATTGTATTTGTTTAAATTTACATTAGCCTATAATTTTTCTTTCTAGTGTTATCCTTATTGGATTTTTAAGCATACAAATGAGAATAAAAATGTTTGTTAAATGAATGGATGGAAGAAATGACTGGATAGAGGGATGGATGAATGGAGAGAGAGAGTCAAAGGGAAAAAGTTGGAATGATTTGATGGATTAATGAATGGAGGAAAAGATGGAAAGAGAGAGGAATGGACAAAGGACTACATAGAGGAATAGAAGGAGATTAGTACAACTGATAAATAGAGAAACTGAATGAAGGTAGAGTGAGATGATAACACTGAACGGGTGAGCAAATAGAGGATGAAGATACAGAATATCTAAAATAAAATCAGTCTAACTGTTGACTGTCTTTATAAAGATAGACCCTGTGATGCTCTTATGCATGCTATCATAATTATATAAGGTCACTGCATAACTTGGATCTCTTTTGGTTTCAAACAATAGAAAACAGAACTTAAATTTGCTTTAGCAGAAGAATGAAGTTGATTGCATATATAAATTATATCTTCTCCATCAATCTTGAAATGTACTTACTCCCATTGCTAAAATTGGGTCACATGCTCATTTTTGACCCATGGACTGCACTAGGTAGAAAGGAATATTCTAATAGTTTAAGACAAAAGAGCTGATGCCAGGTGTGTAGGTCTGTTTGATAGCACCCAATCACCTATTTTCTGCACAATGAGAAAGAAACAATTCCCTCAAAATCTGTGGTTTTAGAATTGGAATAAGACTCACCTAGATATTGGGAGCTAGTCAACGATTTTTAAAAGCATATACATTATTTCATTTAAAAATTCCAACCATGGTGTTAATACCAATATGTTTTTTTTTATTTTTTATTTTAATTTTATTTATTTTTTTATTGACTTTGTAATAATATTACATTAAAAATATATATGTGAGGTTCCATTCAACCCCACCCCCCACCCCCCCTCTCCCCCCCCCCCCCCCCAACAACACTCGTTTCCATCATCATGACACATCCATTGGATTTGGTAAGTACATCTTTGGGCACCTCTGCACCTCATAGACAATGGTTCACATTATGGCCCATACTCTCCTCCATTCCATCCAGTGGGCCCTGTGAGGATTTACAATGTCCGGTGATTACCTCTGGAGCACCATCCAGGGCAGCTCTATGTGCCAAAGACGCCTCCACCTCTCATCTCTTCCTGCCTTTCCCCATACCCATCGTCCACCATGTCCACTTTTCCCAATCCAATGCCACCTCTTCTATGTGGACATTGGATTGGTTGTGTCCATTGCACCTCTATGTCAAGAGGAGGCTCAGATTACACATGGATGCTGGATGCAATCCTCCCATTTTCAGTTGTAATCACTCTAGGCTCCATGGTGTGGTGGTTGTCCTTCTTCAACTCCATCTTAGCTGAGTGTGGTAAGTCCAATATATCAGATTGTAGGTGCTGGAGTCTGTTGAGGCTCAGGACCTGGCTATCACATTGTCAGTCCAGAGATTCAAATCCCCTAAATATATCTTAAACCCCAACATTAACAGCACCTCCAGCACATTAGCATGAAAGTCTTATGAAGGGAGATCCCATCTGAGTCCAGATTCATCACACATAAACACCATTTCCAAAGAGGGGCCATCTGCCTTGGTAGTTAACCCCATCGGCCATGACCATAACTCCCATGGGTCTCTTTAGCCCTCAAAGGAACCAATATCTGGGGGTTGTATCTGCTTTACCTGTCTCTCTATGTTGTTGAAGAGCATGTCTGCATGTATCATATTATATCACACCCACAAATTAAATAACTTGTCTGTTTTATTAAGAACAAATCCTTATGGCAATAAGAGCTAAAAACAAAACAAAGAGCACTGTATAAAATAAAGTGTCCACAGTCTAGGAGAAAATATTCTTAATACATATACCTGGAAAACTCCCTGACGCATTAATATATGCTGAATACCTCCAAACAGCCCACATCAGAAATGGACAAAACTTGAAAAAAATTTGCAATTTATCATATAAAATGACCAACAGTACTTATAAATTAGCTTAATATATTAAAAGCCTTGATGACCACAATATATTCTAACCCACTAGAATGGCTAAAAGTGAAATCTTTTCCTTTTCAAAATGAAGAAAAGAACCAGGTGATGACAATGAACAGCTTATAATTTTTAGACTGATCTATTACTTCTTTTTTCAAATGAATTGGCTGTTTTATCCATCTCCATATGTGTGCTTCTGGGAAGAGAATAAAGAGAATTAAAAATGAAAGAGTAGAATGATATCTGAAATCATCTGGTAAACTTCTAAGATTCTCAGGAAGTATTGAGTACAGGGAATATTTTAGTATATTTCCTCCTATATTTTATGTATTTAATTTACTTCCAGCAAGTATCAGGAACACTGGTCTGAATCTGAGCAAAAGGATGCTGTAATCTGTACCCTTTGTCTTACAGATGAGGTAACTGGTCCCCAAATCACAGCAAATTAGTTGTGGGAACAGTAAGCAATATCTACTCTTGAGTGAAATTTATTTATTAATCCCTTCATTTTTCCTTCATCATCATCATCAGTAAGAAGAGGTGGTTCAAAAGGTCTTATCACTTTCTTCATGTACTATTTTGCCTATACCAAAATGATAAACTATATTCTTTTGAGCACTGTTGTACAATGTGTGCCACAATGTGCAAAATGTTTTCTATGGGGGGAAAAATACAGAACTTTAAAAAAAAATAGGGCTCTTATTAAAGTCACAAATCATAAGCAAATATGTTCAAGGTCACCATAATTTTAGAGCAAAGCTTCCTGTCTGACACCTTTGGGGAACTTGTGAACCACTTATCAATGATATTCATCTCTGTTTCTATAACTGCAGGATTTGGACTCAGATAGAAACGAATAATCCCAGAAATGAAAAATCATTCCTAGTATAGATAGTGCATGGATAAGCACTCCAACACTCCTAGCACTGGAGGTTCTCACAGTTGAGATATAGACTAAGCTAATAAATAAACATTAATTAGTTTCTGCACCAAGAACCAGAACAAGATCCCATCACTACAGGTAGGGTGATCAACTGCAGGCAGAAATCAGTAGCTCTTCAACCCAGCATGGACTGGGTGAGTAAGTTGTTTTTCCACATGAATGTGGGTGGTGGAGGTGGCCAGTGTAAAGATCTCAGATTTATTCATTTTAGGTATCATCTTAATCCACTTTTGCACACCTCTCTCACCTGAAACATTTTTAAATGAATACATTTGCTTAGTAAAAATTACTAAAATGGAAGTTGCGATCAGATTTCTTTTGAATCTAATTTAAGTGAACATGATTATATTCCCAATACAGTATTATTGAATCATAAGGCATCACTCTCAAAAGTGAAATTATGAGTATAAATCCCCAAATCTTCAGAGGAAATGTTTTCTGCGCACATGGCCTGGTGAATAATAGACATCAATATATTAGTTGAATAAATTTGTAATGTGTAATAATTTTGTTATGTATGCATTTTGAGTGCATACATTCCTTCATTTACTCAACATATATGATATTAGTATCTTTAAAGTATTGTGTCTTGTGCATATACATAAGTGAACACAATAGATCCTCAAGCTGTCCTCATGTATCTAGTTGAAAAGATGATGTATGGCATTGGACTGTGAAGGGAAATTGAGGGTGCAATGAGAGAATGGAGGGGAATGTATACACCTAGTTACAGCAAATAAAGGAAAAAGACAAACAAGAGAAGGTACCTGGAGAATGAGCTGGAGTAGGGCAGAAACTGGCACTTAGGAGTAGGCAGGGGAAAGGGGAAGACAAGTAGAAAAGATAATTATAAACATCGGGATATCCTAAGCATAGGCCATGAGATTGTCATGTACAGGATGAAAATAAAATCGCTGGAAATTAATGAGGAGGGAGAAGAGGTGAGTTGAGATAGCCCCTGGTCAGATTGTACTGATGGTGTAGTTCATTTAAGGCTTTGATCTTTATGCTAAGAACAAGGAATGCCATTGGAAAATTGACAAGAGGAGTGGGAGCTGTTTGTTAAAAAGGCTGTCATTTTGGTAGCAAATAATGATTTAGAGTATAATTAACAACAGTGAATTATATAGGTAAAAGGCAAAACTTTAGGTTGCATAGGCTATTCGAAAAAAAAAAGTAAAAGATTTTATGATAAAACATGGAACACAGTGAGCCTTTTTGTAGACAAAAGACTACAATTAATAGTGCAAGTATAAGAATGTTCTTTCATGAATTATAACTAATATATGGCATGTTTAATAAAAGGAAATTATAGGCTGCTAATAATAATAACCATGGGAAATATTTCACAGGCATTTTTTTATTGGGTGGTTTTTTTTTTTAAGATTTATTTATTTATCTCCCCTCCACCCCCACCCCAGTTGTCTGTTCTCTGTGTCTATTTGCTACGCCTTCTTTGCCCACTTTTGTTGTTGTCAATGGCAAGGGAACCTGTGTTTCTTTTTGTTGCATCATCTTGTTGTGTCAGCTCTCCGTGTGTGCAGCACCATTCCTGGGCAGGCTGCACTTTCTTTCACGCTGGGTGGCTCTCCTTAGAGGGCGCACTCCTTGCGCGTGGTGCTCCCCTACGCAGGGACACCCTGCGTGGCATGGCACTCCTTGTTCATATCAGCACTGCACGTGGGCCAGCTCCACACGGGTCAAGGAGGCCCGGGCTTTGAACCATGGACCTCCCATGTGGTAGACGGATGTCCTAACCACTGGGCCAAGTCTGCCTCCCTATTGGGTGTTTTAAACGAAGTAATTCATGTAATTTTTTTTAGGTGTCTAGAACATAGACTCCCTCATTACTACTGTTAAAATACAGGACATTATAAAACGGTGCTATCATCAGTTGTAATCAATGTTTCACACCAATGGGAGAGACTGGAGGTGGGTTGCTGTAGGGAAGTCCTGTATTTTCTGCATGAATGCTCTGAAAAATCACAATTTATTTATGAATTATTAAAAATCATCTTATATATTCCCCAAATGAAATGGATCTGCCACAATGATGAAGAAGGTTGTTGATATGGGAGGATTGGTGGTGATGAGGTATGGGGTACGTGGGAACCTCTTACATTTTTTAATGTAACTTTTTTTGTGGTATATGTATTTTCAAAAAAATACAATAAAAATACATGCATTTGCAAAATTTATCTTATTTGTTATATTTGGATTTTCATAGAATGTGAAGTCATATAATGCAGGGTTAGATATAAAATATCTCTTGAAATAAACCCTTGGTAACTCTTTAAAATTTTGTTAAAATATGGCAATATGAAATGTTATTATTTACAAGCAGCACCGTATACCATTTTGCCAGACTTTTACATACAGATGCAAGGAGTGAGTAGAAAATACTGCATCCAATTTTTCTAGATTCTTAATGCAGATTTAAATGAGAAACCAGAAAACTAAAAATGGTAAAACTAAACAAGAATTAAGGTTTCTGAATAAATTACATAAACATACAAGTATATTTTGAGGAACGGTATGGTCAAAAGCATTTAATAGTGGCTGCAAATGTGTGAAAAGCCCAGAGCAAGGCTTTAAAAAAATACAAGGCCAGGAAAGGAAGTAGGGTCACAAGTGCACCTTCATGTAAAATAATTTTCATAGGTTTGATTGAATTGCTTACATAAACACTTTTATGTTTCCATTGTATGATTATATAAATATTTTCATTCTGTTATATTACTAGGAGGACATATAGCTTAAATATTATAAAAATTTTGCTTTATTTGGTAAAAAAAAATCTTGAAATTAAGTCTTATTTAAGAAAAACCTACTCTGCCCTCCTCATAAGGGATGGAGAGGAAAAATACAAAGAAGACCTTTTTATATAAATAGCTGATGAAAAATGCAAAGAGATACAAATTATATGCATTAGTGATATTCCAAGAATGTAAATTCTTGACATTTAAATTACATATTTAAATGCCAGAAGGAAGCTTGGACCTGGCAGAAGAAAGCATCACAGAACTTAAAGATATTTAAAATGAGATAGTCTGAGAAGTACAAAGACATGAGAATTATTAAAAACTAAAATAACCCGACATCTCAGGGGCACTGTCAAGCATACTTATATTCAAAATGTGGGAATCCCAGAAGGAAAAGAGAGGATATTCAAAGAAATATGGACACAGAACTTCCTAAACTTAGCAAAAGCCCAGAGAACATCAAATAGGATAAATATGAATAAGAATACACCCCTTCATAGAGTGATCATGAAATCAAATGCTTAGGACAAGGAGAGAGTACTGAAAGCTGCAAGAAAATAAACAACATGTTATGTACAAGGAAGTCCCAATTAGATGGAATGCCAATTTCTCATCAGAAACCTTGGAGGCAAGAATGGGGCAACCTGAAATAATTAATGTGTTTAAAGAAAAAAAACTGCTAGCCAAGGTTTTATCACTAGTTAAAAAGTCCCTTACATCACACTTTCTACAAAAATCAATCACAAATGCATCAAAGACCTAAATATAAGAGCTATACTTATCAAAATTCTAGAAGAAGAAATGGGGAAATATCTTCAAGACCTTATGTTAGGTAATGATTTCTTATACTTTCCACCCAAAGCATAAGGAACAAAAGAAAAAATATGTATCAGGACCACATCAAAATTTAAAAAGAAAATAACATTTGTGCTTCAAAGTATTTTTATCATGTAAATCAAATGACATCTTATGCATTGGATGAAAATATTTAGAAACCACATATCCAAAAAGGGCTTAATAGCCAGAATATATAAAGAAATCCCTCAACTTACCAACCAAAAGTTCAATTAAAAATGGGGCCACACAGCTCTCCAAAGAATATACACAAAGGTCCAGAAAGCACCTGAAAAGATGCTCAATGTCATTAGTTGATCACAAATTCAAGTCAAAACCAAAAAGATATAATATTCACATCTATTGGAAGGGCTGATTTGGGGCAAAAAACACAGAATGTAACAAGTGTTGGAGAGGATGTGAAGAAATAGGAATATTCAATCATTGCTGGTGGGAATGTAAGATGGGGCAGCTGTTGTGGAAGACAGACTTTGGATGTCCTTGCAATCCCACTACTCTGCATATACTTAAAATAATAAGAAAAAAAGGCACTTGAAGAGATGTTTACACACTGCTGCAAGCTGTTGGCAGTGGGGTGGTATAGTTTTTTACCCAATTCTTCTGGCTTAGTTTTTTCAGCTTGAGAAAAAATGAATATGAGATAAAGAGTATGGAGGTAATATTTTAATTTGAGGGAAACATGACATTCTGAAAGAGGATTTTATGTCTGCTTATTAAATATATGTTTGTGTCTCACTTTCTTTATCAAGAACTCAACTCTGCTGTTAAGGCAGAAGTGGAAATCTTGTGTCTCAAAGGTTCTAATTGAACTTTACTGAATCATGGTTTATATATGTTGGTAGAAAGTATGCAGAGATAGGCCCAATTTTCAAAAATTCCCAGAATTCATTTTTTTCAATAAGACTCTAGCTCTCCTACTTTTGTATCTAAGCTTGACTCAGATAGATTAACATTTATTTTAGCAAAGAGAATGTATGGTGAATATCAGCAAGCTTCAAGACACCTTGAAGTGTTTCTACTGCTCTTTCTGGAACCCTGATATTGTATTTGAACAATTCCAGGCAGGTGATGATACAAGTGCAGTAATAGCTCACTGATATCATCAGAAGAATCAGCAGCTTCTTATTTCTAGGATTTCTTCAGATATTTGAAAACAGCCTTCATGATCACACTGCTTTTACAGGTGATTTAAAGGAAGTGTATGAAAAAGTGATTATTTCTGAGTCTCCATTATGGGTAAGCAGTAGTTCTTGGCTGGACATGTAGGTTTGTTTTTGAATAAATTGTGCCATGACTCAGGATATACCATTCCTAGGAAAAAATCAGCAGGATTCTAAACTCTTTTTTAAGTCATCCTTTTGCCATGAAATTTGAAAGTTCTTGTAAAAATTAAGTCTAGAAATTTAATCATAGCATCAGTATACAAGTTACCCACTAACAGTACCTTCAATGTTTAAGAAATTTAGAAAAAAAAAAAGGCAGTCATTTTTTACAGGAATAGAGTCTTATTTATTTTCCATTAACATAATACAGAACACGCAACTCATTCCTGTACTCCATTGCATAAAATAACTTGCAAATGGAAATCATTAGTGTAAAATAAAGATGTCAAAAGCAACTATTTTCTTTAGTAATAAAATGAATGACTTCACCTTTTCCTTCAACATATTTATTAGGGTTATATGTGACACTTCTTATGTAGGTC
Source organism: Dasypus novemcinctus (assembly GCF_030445035.2). Taxonomy (NCBI): domain Eukaryota; kingdom Metazoa; phylum Chordata; class Mammalia; order Cingulata; family Dasypodidae; genus Dasypus; species Dasypus novemcinctus. The sequence goes on from NC_080702.1 coordinate 31,211,925, forward strand.
TTAGTATCAGAAAGTTTAAAGAATCATGATTTCTATCTCTGAGGGTTTGAGCCCTGAAATCACAGCATTTCTTCAATCCAGGACCAAGAAAAAGTTTTGGCATTCCACTCAGAAATAATTTCAAAGCCCCTTTATGTCTTTATTCATAAGACTGTAGATGAAGGGGTTCAACATGGGTGTGAACACAGCATACATCACTGAGCCTGCTGCACTTGCATGTGCTTTATGCAGCACAAAAGCACTAAGATACGCTCCTAGACTCATACAGTAAAATAAGGAGAAAATTCTTAGATGAGATGCACAGGTGGAAAATGTTTATATTCCTGCAGAAATGATGAGATTACACATATGAAGGGAACAATCTTAGAATAGGAGTAAATGATGCCAATCAATGGTCCTCCACCCAGCAGCCCAGCTGCAAAAAACATCACTACATCATTGATGAAGGTGTCAGATCAGGCAAGTTAGGTCATCTGATTATACACTCAGAAAAAGTGGTGGATTTCCAAGTGTTTACAGAATGATAGTCACAAGACTATTAAGCTTTCTATCAAGAAATGCAGGCACTCACTATCCAGGAACCCAGAATAAGGAGGACACAGAGCTGGGTTTGAGTGATGACCATGTATTGCAGGGGTTGACAGATGGCCTTGAAGCTTTCACAGGCCATTGTATTAATAAGCATATTGTCCAACCCTCCACAGAAAATGAACAAGTACATCTTGGTGAGCATCTTTCATAGGTTATCATACTTCTGTGCTTCTTGATACTCACCAGCATCTTCGTGGTGGTAGAAGAATAAAACAAATGCCAGAAAAAGTCAGGTTAGAGAGGAAGAAGTACCTGGGTGTGCAGAGGTGGGAGACTTTGACAGTGGCCAGGATGATGAACACATGCCCAAAGATAGTGGCAACAAACATGGACAAGAAGAGGCCAAAGACAAAGTCAAAGGACTGGAATTCTGGTTACTCTGAGACTCCCAAAGAAGAAATTCTAGAATCCGTGTTACATTTCCTGTCTCCATCTGCTTGGTGTGACTATCCAGAAATAGAGAAAGGACATGACTAACATTTTTTTAAAAATGTGAGGGGACTGGGGGGTGGGGGTGGGGTACATAGGAATCTCATGCTTTTTAATGTATCATTTTTTGTGATCTATGTATCTTCAAAAAATACAATTAAAATAAATGAATTAATGAAAAAAAAGACTTACTAACATATTCATAATTCATATTTTGTAGAGAAGTAATTAATTTCTAGATTTTGTTTATGAAACTGATCCCCTTTTAGAGGATCCCGTGAGCACTATTTAACTAAATATCCCTGACCCACTTTCAGTTAATTTCCCAGTTCTACATTGTATGGATTTTAAGTGAAATTCATCCATTCATTGGAGGAATCCATATTGGGTTCTGCATTGGTGCCCTTCACTGTCTAGCAAAGGGTATAGACTATAAAAACAAAAGTGTCTACAATCTTTTTTTGGGTAAAGAATATAAGGAAATAAAAGAAAAATCATGGCATTCCTCATTGTTAAAACTGCTGCAAGGAAAAGACAGAAGGAAAAAAAAGAAAGTAGTGAAGTCATGTTATTTATCACAAGATGTTCAGGCAAAATCATCATACAAAGCCTTAATTTTACAGAGACTTCATATAAAAGAAAGTGTGATCACTGGTTGCTAGGGGCATATGGAGGGGCAGAAGGGTTGAATCAGTAAGGCACAGGGAAAATTTTTAGAGCAATGAAACTATTCTACATTATGCTGTAATTGTAGGCACATGACATGCATTTGTCAAAACCCATTGAAATTTACAACAAAAAGAGGGAACATTAATGTATGAAAATAAAAATTAATTTACAAGATATGCAGTGTTCTAAAATGATCTGACTCTCTGAAAATGCATGAAATGTCCTCACTGAAGGTAATGGGGGAACATTTACTGAAATAACAATATTGGATATGAACCGAGTCTGTAAAATGAAGTCAGTGGACAATGTACATAAATACAGTACTCTAGTTGATGCAGTTGTCTCCCATTTCAGTATGAGTTAAGAATTCTTTTACTCCTATACATTTACACTGGTATCAATCAATGAAGTCAATGGAGGGAAGATGGGGGAATATGATTCTCCCTGTGTTGTGGAAGTTTACAAATAAACAAGGGCAGGACACTGGACTGTTTTAATAGTTTACAGTTAGACACATCGGTATTAACTTATATGGAGGTGAATTTAGATACAGAAGTTTGCATGTAGAAATATTTACAGGTATGTGCATATATACATGGCAGTGAACACAAATGCATTTGCTTACAATTTCCATGGAAAGGGCTCAGTAGAAAGACATATATATATATATATGACTATCTGTCTTACTCATTACTTTATTCCTAAAATAATATTTTGTGACTACCATGAGGTATTTGATGACTAAATATTGGTTAATGACTGAAATTAAAAAAATGAATGAATGTGGTTAAACAGATGCTTCCAAGAGCTGTAGACAAAGAAGAAGTAGTCAAGTGAGGGAAAATGCTGCCAAGAGAGGAAAGCCCCATGAATGAGAGCTAACACCAGAGGAGTCACATTGGAGAATGAAGACAGTTTGTTGTATCTGTTATCTCCCTCCACATCAGGCTGTTTAAAATGGCAGGACATTGTATTTTAAATTTTCTTTATGTGCATAACCTTTTGGTGTCCCTAAAGTTTCTACCATTAAAAGGGGACCCTGGAGTTTGAATACATGCCCCCCAGCACCTGTGAAGATTCTGTGACTCACCCAGAAATTATCAAGGCAGGATCTAGTCCAGCAATGCAGATTGTTCCTTGAATGATGGATGGAAATGAATGTTCTCCTTCCAGGAAGAAAAGTGTGTCTGAACCACCCACAAGGTCTATAGAAGACAAAATTGCCTTTCTCTGCACCAGAGATTACTAAAAGAGATTTGAAACAGTGCAAGGGAACAACTGAGTTTCCATGCCTTGAGGGATTCCATTCCCATAAGCATCATTAATCTGTGCTCTTTTGTCTCTCTTACCACTGAGACATTCTTCTCTACAAAGAAAGAAAAACTCAATGAATACTTGTGCTGATTTTGACCCTTGAGAGACAGCTTTGGAGCTCCATGTTCATCTCTTATCCCAGTGAACTCCTTCCTTCCTAGGAGGTCACCTCTCTTTAGATGTGAGTCTAATATTGCAAAAGGTTTCCCAAAATGATTTCCCAATCACTCATTCTGGGAGACATTCAGAGTACTCTAAAATATCTTACCTCCAAACTCTGTACTCTGGAGTTGGCTCTCATATATGGGGCTTTCCTCTCTCTACAGGATTCCTTCTTGTCTCACTGCATTTCTCCCTCATATTGAGCAATATTTGTTTAGTTCACTTAACCATTTGTTTCCTCAGTCATTCAACAGGTATTTATGCAGCAATGCTGTATGGTAAACACTAAAATATGTGCTGTGCATGAAGAGTAGTGTCAGCTATTTTGCTTCCTCTCAAATGTCTCACAGACATTGCAAGGCAAGAGACAAGGAAATACATAATTGCAAAACTCTAAGTTGGTACTGGAGTCCTCCTGAAGTGTACATCCATATAGATCAGGATCAGCTTTTCTGCTAAAAAGGCTCCTAGAACTTAGGTGAGGATTACATTGAAGCTATAGAACACTTTGTGTAGTACTGACACTTTAATAAGAATAAGTCATCCTATCCACGAACACAGAATGCCTTGCCCTTTACTTAGGTCTTTTCTAATTTCTTGAAGCATTTTTTGAAGTATTCATTGTTCAACCTTCTTAGTTAAAACTATACCTAGGCGTTTTGCTCTTTTAGAGGCCATATTGTATAGATATTTTTTAAATGTCCATTTAAGAATGTACTTTGTTGGTGTATAAAACATGACAACGTTATGCATGTTAATCTTGTATTTTGCATTTGACTGGATTCACTTATGAGCTCTAGAGTTTTCCTGTGAAAGCTTTGACATGTTCTATATAAATAATCATGATTATCACTCAAAACAGTTTTCCTTCATCCATTTTAATTTGGAAGCACTTTAGTTTTAGGGCCTGCTTTGCTAAATTACAGTATAATAGTGAATAGCAATAGTGAAAGCAGGCATCCTTGTCTTTTTACAGACATCAGGGGGAAGGCTTTCTCTCTTTTAACATTGAGGTTAAGAATACATATGTTTTTACAGACATGCTATTGATAATGTTGAGGAAGTTATTTGTCTTATTATTTTTCTGAGTGTTTTTATTATGAAACTGTGATGGAATTTATTTTTCTCATTACTGTGTCAAATGAGATATTCATGTATTTTTCTCTTCATTTTGATAATGTGGTATTACATTGATTTTATGTTGAACATCCTTGCATCCTGATATAAATTCCACCTGATCATGGTGGATACTTCCTTTAACATTCTTTTGGATTGAATATGCTAGTTTGTGTTGAGTGCTTTGAATCTATATCTATATATAAGGGGATTTGGTGCTTGGTTTTCTTTCCTTTTTTATGATTTTTTGTAGCTTTGGTATCATTTAACTTTAGGCTCAGAGAATAATTTTTAATGAGATAACCTGGCATCAATTTGAAATATTTTCAAAAGTATTATAAGTAATTCTTCTTTGAATGTTTCAAAGATTTCATTATGGAAACTGATCTTATTTTTGGAAGGTGTTTGATAACTAACTGAATCTGTTTACTTTTTATAGTTTTGTTGAGATCTTCTATTTCTTTGATGTCAAGTTAGGTAAATTCTGTGTTTCTAAGAATTGGTCCATTTCTTCTAAGTTGTCTAGATTGTTGGCAGACAATTATTCATATTATTCAATCATAATCTTTTTAATGTCAGTAATATCTATTAACATCACACAATACATTTTGGATTTTGGTAATTTGCATACTCTCTTTTTTTAAATTTTTCAATATAAACAAATCCTTGTAATTTTTTTCGATCTTTCCCAAGGACAAATTTTATTAGTTCTCTCAATTGCTTTTCTATATTCTATTTAATTTCTCTCCACTTAAATCTATGCTATTTCCTACTTCTACTATCTTTAAGTTTCGCTTGCAATTCTTTTTCTAGTTTCTGCAAATCTGTAGAGAGGATATTGATTTGTGATTAATTTTTTAATGTAAGTATTCACACTTACAAATTTCCAAAAATCTCTTAAATTCATCCCGAACCTGGCCTAACAAAATTACTTAATTTAGCCATAAATGAAGTAATAAAATGGACCATATTGGGTATCAGTGTTCAAGTGCCAGCTGCAATTTTGGCACTGTTATCACTACCGTCTACCACATGGGAGGTCCGCGGTTCAAACCTCGGGCCTCCTTGACCCGTGTGGAGCTGGCCCACGTGCAGTGCTGATGCGCGCAAGGAGTGCGCTGCCACACAGGGGTGTCCCCCGCGTAGAGGAGCCCCACGCGCAAGGAGTGTGCCCTTAAGGAGAGCCGCCCAGCGCCAAAGAAAGTGCAGCCTGCCCAGGAATGGCGCCGCCCACACTTCCCGTGCCACTGACTACAACAGAAGCGGACAAAGAAACAAGATGCGGCAAATAGACACAGAGAACAGACAACCCGGGCGGGGGGGGGGGGGGGGGGGGCGGGATTAAATAAATAATTAAATCTTTTTAAAACCTCACTATACCTTACAGTTACAGTGTTCCCACACATATATCTCTGTCATCTCTTTTTGGGGTACTTTTACCCACTGCTCCTGAAATTACACCAATTTCTGTTCAGGGCTCATTAACCATGGCCAGCTCCCTTGCAAAGACTTCACTAACCCCCACAGGATGTGTCCATATGTCTGGATCCAATTCATCAGGATTTCAGAATGACCACAGAATATTGCTTGTACTCATTGCTATGACTGCTGCCTTTTTGATGTAATGTCTTTGAAGTGAGAAGCAATGTCTTACACATTTCATTATTTCCCAAATAATATTGAGTGCCTTGTGAAGTAATTAATGAATAAATGTTTGTTGAATGACTGAAAGAGAAATGAATGAAAGTGAATAATCAGATACTTCAAATAATCACAGAGATAGTGGCAAGAGTGAGGTAAGGAAAAATGCTCTTGAGAGAAACAAGCCTCATAATTAAGTGTTAATGCCAGAAGAGGCAGATTGGAGAAAGACAGTTTAGTGTACTCATTATCCACCTCTACTCAGGCTGGTCATATATGCAGGACTTTGCATTTTTAAGCAATCTCTATGTCTATATCTTCTTACTGGACCAAAAGTAACAAGCAATTAAAGCATTCCATGGAGCATTAGCACATTCCCCCAGCTCCCCTTAAGATTCTGTGACTAACCCTGAAATTATAAAGGCAGGATCTGCATTCACTAATGCAGATTATTCTTTTGATGATGGGTGAAGTTGGAACCTCTGCTACAAAGAGCAGGGAGATGGAACCATTCACCATATCTCCAGAAGACACAATTTAGTTGTCTCTTCAGGAAAGTTCAGTGAATTAGTCCTCAGAGCCTGTAGGGGAAGCATTTAGAATTATCATGCCCATAGGGATTAATGAGCCTCATTAAAGCAGTATCTTTTGTCTCTATATGCCATGAGATATTTAGTTCCCTTTGGAAAAATGCAATTCACATTTGTAAACTTGTGCCAGTTTTGACCCTTGGGAGAGAGCTTTGGAGCTCCTTGTTCATCTTTTACCCAAGGGCACTTCTTCCTCCCAGCATGAGGTCACCTGCTTTAGGCGTGGGCTCTGGTGATACAGGGTTTCCAATATGATTTCCCTGTTGCTAATTCTGGGGAGTGATTCTGCATACACTAAAATATCTTCTGTATCCAATCTGTCTCCTCTGGATTTGGCTCTTGTTAATGGGGCCACTCTCTATATATAGGATTTCCACTTCTCTCACTGATTCTTCTCTCCCACCAAGAGTTAACAATATCCATTCTACTCACTCAACCATCGTTGATCAATTATTCAAAAAATAATCAGCCATATTGACTATTAAGCACTAAACTATGAATGAATGGTAAGATATTGTCTTACTCATTTGGAACTGACAGTCTAAACAGTTCAAGAGTCGTGGACATAAATAAGTCCATTACCCTAAAGTGTACAGCAGTCCTGTTAAATTGTTATTTCATATGAATAAAGGTTGCCTTTTCTATTTCTTCCCATAGGCTCCTGGCATTTTAATAGTGATTACATTGAACGTATAGGACACTCTGGGTGCTACTGAAATCTTAATAATTTTTATTCTTGCTATACATGAACAAAAGATAACTTCCCATTTACTTCAACCATCTCTAATTTCTTTCAGCAAGTTTTGTTGTTTTCAGTGGGTGAATCCTTCATCTCTTTAGAAAAAAAATTCTTAGTTATTTTATTCTTATAGAGGCTATTGTGAATGAGATCATTTCAATTTCCAGTGGAAAATATTCTTTGCTACTGTACATACTCCAGCTAGTTTTGCATGTAAATCTTGTAACTTCTATTTGTCTAGATTCATTTATGAGCTCTAAATGTTTTCTTGTGAAAGATTTGGTAAACTTCTTATATAAAGCATCATGTCACTACTTAATACAGATTCTTTTACAACTTCCTTTCCTATTTGGATATCTTTTATGGAGTTTTTGCATAATTTCTATTGCAAGCACATCCAGCAAAATACAATTCAGCAACAGTGAAATCAGGTATCCTTGTCTTATTTCAGACCTCAATTTGAAGGTGTTTACTCTGAAAGCATTAGCATTGAGTATTTGGATTCCTGTGGTTTTATATATACATATATACGTACAAGGTGACTTGCACAACATGATAAAAATATTATGTATATACAAAAATATGTAAATATAATATATAATATTTTTATCATGTTGTGTAAGTCACCTTGCATTCATATTTATCTACAGATTCTAAAGAATAAAAGGCATTGGATTTTGTCAAATGCATTTTCTGCATTAATAGAGATTTTCATGTGATTTTCTCCTTCAGTTAGTTAATGTGGTCTATACACTGATTTAATTTATTATATTGAACACACTGGTAAACTTGATAAATACCACTTGGCCATGGTGGATAATTCTTTTAGTATTCTCTTGGATTTTATTGGCTAGAGATTGTTGAGAGTTTTTCAATCAATATTTTCAAGGGATATTTGTCCTTATGTTATGTCCTTATGTAGACATAACAAAACCCAAAACTGAATGCATAATTCACCAGTAGTAGATAATTGGATGATATTCTGGTAGCCATATATATATATACTTCAAGAATAAAATTTAGATTTCCATGAGAACAGAGCTATACCCTCAGTTTAGAATGAATCTTTTTTGGTATCACTTATTTTCAGGGTTCTGGAGAAGATTAAAATTCTTCTCATAAGTCCAGAAAGATTTTTTTTTGGGGAGACAAAAATAGAAAGAGCAGGAATGGTAAAGTAAGTAGAGGTCTAGGAGTATAAGGCAGAGTTGCAATGGTTTGAATTGCTCAGTAGGAACATTTTCTACAAACATATTTTCTTAAGAATCAATGAAACACCTACCTGTATTAAGAATCAGGAGAAATACTCATGAGTCTTGAAACAGCTACAATTGCCCTCTCTCTTAAAATAGTCAAAAGTATAAGTTTCGAATCCAACATTGTGTCTCCATGATCTGGTGTTAGATGGTTAGGAAGGACTGGCTCTTAGTAGTCATTTCAACCTCCTTCTGGTTTGCATTCCAGTATTCCAGTGGATGGCAAACTAGCAGGTGTAGTTCCTATTTAACTAATACTTATGGTAAGAGTGACATCCAACCAGGGTTGCAGAAAATGCTGTGTATTTTTGAAGTCACCAAGTTCAGAGAGGTCTTCTTGATTATACAATGTTCTTGAAGATAATAGAAAAAAAACAAATTTCTTAGTTGACCTGTTTCCACTGTTCTATACTTCCATTTAGTACCTCTAGTTTCTTCAACAATATTCAGAGTACATGCTTACCAAGTTTGTTCTCAACATTCTAATAGAGTTTTGTGATTTTTTTGGTTTTTTATTTTATTTATTTTTAAGAGTCTGTCTAAATAAAATCAGGCATACTGGTTAACTATTTTATACAAGAATTGATTGGGTAATCACAGATCTTCCAGGCTAGGAATCTGGAAATTGAAAAATATGTGTTTTTTTGGTTGTGGGAACAAGAATGACACTATTTCCATTGGATAACTGGACACCAGAAGCATATGTATAACACTGGATATTTTAATTCACAATGCATTGCTTGCACACTCCCTTAAAGACAAGATGTAGGAAAAATGTTGACATGTTTATGTGATAAATGAATTTGTTCATTATCATAATCCAAGGAATTTGGAGAGAGTTGAGTCTTTTAATTATACTGGAGCAATTGTCAAAAAATGGCAAGCTGGGGATTTCTATTTCTCAGACTAAGGCACACTCACAAACCAGAACTTTTCTAGGAAGGTAAATATCAAATCTCTTTTCTCTGAAAATTACAGTCAAATGTTGAAATGACTCAAAATCAGAGTCTGATCATGTGATTTGATAAATTATGAAAAAAGATGAAGTCACATATTGCCAAAAAAGTGAAGTGATTAAAAACAGATTACCAGATCACATTTTATTTTCAAAATCGGACATGAGCTCAGAGAAATTTTTAATCCCAAAATGTCACTCTGGTTTACCAGTTGATGTGATGGTTCTGGAGTCAAGTGATGAACAAAGCAATTGCCTTTTTCTAGCTCACATATAAAACATCATGTCTACATAAAGACCTCGATTTTATTTCCTAATATTTGGGGTTAACACTTGAAAAAGCTTTCCTACCTTGTCCTTTGCCATGTCTTTTCTTTTTTTTTTTTTAATTGACTTTGTAATAATATTACATTAAAAATATATATATATATATATGAGGTCCCATTGAACCCTACCACCCCCACCCCACCTCTCCCCCCCCCCCCCAGCAACACTCCCTCCCATCATCATGACACATCCATTGCATTTGGCAAGTACATCTCTGGGCACCCCCACACCCCATGGTCAACGGTCCACACCATGGCATTAACTCTATCCTTTACCATGCCTTTCATCTGTGAGTCCCCACCCACCCACGGTTGGAGATTCAATGCCTTAATGATGTGGCTCACTGCAATCCCTAATCATAATTTAATCAATCCCAGGTACAGACCAGATTGTAAACATAATCCAATATCTATTTCTGTAATTCATAACAATTTCAAAGTGCTACAATAGGTTAGAGAGGAAGTAGTACATGAATGTGTGGAGTTGGGAATCAGTGATGATGGACAGGGTAATGAACACGTTCCCAATTAAGGTGACCAAGTACATGGACACAAACATCACAAAGACAGGGGCTGCATTTCTGTATTTTCAGAGAGCCCCTGGATGGAAAACTCTAAAACCCATTTTGTTTCCTCGTTCCATGAAGATGATGATATTCCTGAAAAAGTTATCAGTGAAATGAGAATTTGGCGACAAGCAAAAATCAGAAAAATATGATAAATGGTTTGATTTGTATTATAAATATATTGAGTTCATATTTTATCAATTTTTAAAAACCTAGTGCTCTTATCTGAATATAGCTGGGCGATCAAATGCTTCTGCTTCATCTTAATAGTTTTGCTGAAGTACCATCCATTGCCTTAATGGAAAACAGTTTGCCAAGGCAAATTTTTTATTACAAACTCTCTCAGACTTTACATTTTTCTTCTTTATTTTCGTTTAAATACTACATTAAAAAATATGAGGTCCCCATATAACACCTCCCTCCTCCACTCCTCCCACATCAACAACCCCTTCCTTATGGTGGCACATTCACTGCACCTGGTGAATGTATTTTGGAGCACTGCTGCACCACATGGACAGTGGTCTACGTTGTAGTCTACACTCCACCCATTCCACCCAGTGGGCCACGGCAGGACACACAATGTTCAGCATCTCTCCCTGAAGCTCCACCCAGGACAACTCCAAATCCTGAAAACGGGCCCACATCATATCTCTTCTTTCCTCTACCTACCATCAGCAGCTATTTTGGCCACTTTCTCCACATCAGTATTACAATTTCTTCCCTTACTAATCAGCTGGGTGTCCCCAGCAGAACACCAGTAAGTCCACTCAAATACAAACTGTATTCCTCCAACCTGTGGACCCTGACATGGTTATGTCCAGTCCATGTGACAGCCAGTCTCTGAGCTTCAGCAGACTTACAACTCCTACCCTCTGGTTTATCAGACTTACCCTGGAGAGCTAACAGGGAGTTGAAGAAGACTTTATTTTAATCAACAAACATTACCACCAGTCTTTTTGTGCCCCGTGACAAAATAGCATAGAAGAAAAACAAATAGTATGAACTATACTATCTGATTGCAACATTTCATAAATAAACACAATATTTAAACACCATCCTTTGAATGAAATAGATGGAATAAAACCCACACAAATGGGTTCCACTGATGTTTCAAAGAAGACAAGAACAATTCGATGAAGAAAGTATGGTCTTCTCAAAAACTGGTGCTGGAAAAGTAGGATTCACTCATGCCAAACAAAAGGGAACTTGGTTAAAGATTGCATAATTTCACAAAAAATTAAATCAAACGAATCAATCCACTTAAAACATGGTAAAACTTCTAGAATAAAACATATAGAAAATCTAGGGGCCTGGGTTGTGGTAATGAGTTTTCCATTATAGCACCCAAAGCATGATGCAAGAGAGGAAAATAAAATTATTTTAGCTTTTATTCAAATGTATTACTTCCACTCTGTCAAAGAAGGGATTGCAAAGAAAATATAAAGATTTGGAAAAAAATATTTACAAAACACATCTGATAATTGATTTCTATCCAAATACACAAATAACATTTAACATTCCAGAATACAATAGTAAATGTCAAATTTAAATGAGCAAAAGATCTGAGCAGAATCCTAACATAAGAAGATGTAGACTTTCCAAGGAAGCATAGTAAAGAAAGTCCAAAATTCCTGGTACCTACGGATTATTACCAAGAGCCAGGTAGCAATGTGTCTGCAAAAACACTTTGACCAAAATGGGTAAATATTAAACACAAAATCATTTATGTAACTAAGAGATTTCAAAGTCAGTTAGTAGGTATTCCAGATGTTATGTTCATGAACATCTCAGGAAGATCTCACTGACTGTCTCAGTAAATAGTGTCTCAAACACCAGGGCTCCTGAGGGCTCTAGAGACCTCTAGATCCTAAGAAGGGCAAGCAATCTCAGGAACTGTGCACCATGTCAGTGGAGCTTACTTTGGAATTTATGCTCCCCCGTGTAACAGAGTTAGACTCATTTATAATTTCCCTACATGTGACCTTTCTGCCCCTTTTATTTGAGCCTATAATTAACACAATATATATATAAGAGCTAATTATATATATTTATCTATCTATCTATCTATTTATCTATAATTCCATTCTAATAGTGCTACCTGGGAAGGTTGGGTCCTACTGGGAGGAGGTGATGTTTCAAATGGAAATAGAGAACAAAGAATTAGGAAATGGAAAAATGAAATTGTTTTGCAATATTTGGTCCATTCGTCTGGCAGGATTTGGCCCTTTTCTAAATGCAAGTGTTAAATAGAAATGGGGATTGAGTAGAGACTGGGCAGTAGATAATCTAATGTTTTGAAGAGAGGTGACTGGAAGTGAAGCTGCAGTACCTCTAGCAAATTTTCTTGCAGTTAACCCTAAATTTCATGACCATTCTTCTCTTATGCAAATATTTTTTCCCTGAATTCGTGACGTTTGTCTATGCCATGTGTTTGCATTTTCTTCTACACTATACTCTCTTCTGTGAAAGTATTATGATTTTCAAGGAATTACTTAGTGTGGAACAGCATTCAAAGGATAATATCTAGTAAATGCATTGATTATCATATGTTTTGTATGGAATAAACGTTTTGACCCTTTTGCAACACATTTATGAGTAATACCAGTTAAAAGTCTTCTATAATGCACCATGATTTGTGGGGAGCCCTGCAAAGCAGGGTCCCTGGAAGCCTGCAAAGCGAGCTCCAAGTTCACAATAAGAATGTAGACCAAGTGCACCTGGAGAGTCTGGAGATAAAATAGGAGGTGCTCACTGGGCAAGGTCATGTGCTGAGCTGAATATGCTGAGTGTGGATAAGAAAGAAACTGTTACCTGTAAGCTTATGAATAGAAGAATAACTTCTGTGTTTGTTGTGACCTCGAATCACAAACCTTCTGAATGTGCTGTTTCGATTAAGGTATAAAATAAAGTGCATCATTAAGCCAAGGGCCTGAGGTAGTTGCGAGCTCCTCACAGTCCACCTGCTCCCCGCTATTTTGTGTCTTTCATTTCTCAGACTCACACGCCTCCCACCTCAGGAACCTGTTCAGGTGTGCGGGTCGCAGCAATGACTAGTGAATTTAGTTAGGGATGGAATTCAGCTGCAAAGTAGAGAAAGTCCAAACATAATAACACTTTTCAGGAATTAAGGCTTTATTAACCCACAAATTACAAATCTAGAATTAGGAAACCCAGAACCAGGACGATGGTTCAGTGAAATGACTAGGGTCTTAGTATTTCCTAACTTATTATGTGGTTTTCATTCTCATGATCTCAGAATATGGGCCGAACATCTAGGCACTGATCCGTATCCCAGTCAGGAAGACTGGGGGAAGAATCATTGGTGTAGTCATATGTATTGAAAGGTGAATTTTTGGGGAAGTGAAATATTATTTTCCATAGTGCCTACAACACTTTATTATTTTTTATTTTTTTTATTTTTTTTAATTATTTATTATTATTTTTAATTACATTATGAAAAATATGAGGTCCCATTCAACCCAACCGCCCCCACCCCCCACTCCCCCCACAGCAACACTCTCGCCCATCATCATGACACATCCATTGCACCTGGTAAGTTCATCTCTGAGCATCACTGCACCCCATAGTCAATGGTCCACATCATAGCCCAGACTCTCTCACGTTCCATCCAGTGGGCCCTGGGGGGATCTATAATGTCCTGTAATTGTCCGTGAAGCACTATCCAGGACAACTCCACGTCCCGAAAACGCCTCCACATCTCATCTCTTCCTCCCGTTCCCCACACCCAGCAGCCACCATGGCTACCGTTCCCACACCCATTCCACATTTTCTCTGTGGACATTGCATTGGTTGTGTCCATTGCACATCTATGTCAAGTGAGGGCTTAGATTCCACATGGGTACTGGATGCACTCCTCCCGCTTCCAGTTGTAGACACTCTAGGCTCCATGTTGTGGTGGTTGACCTTCTTCAACTCCATGTTAGCTGAGTGGAGTAAGTCCAATAAATCAAAGTGTAGGAGCTGAAGTCTGTTGAGGCTCTGGGCCTGGGCCTACACCACTTTATATCCCACTAAAATTCCTCCAGAGTTCCAATGATTTTTTCAAAATCCAAAACACTTATTATTTTCCCTGAATTTATTAATATAGCCCTTCTTGTGCGCTTGAAGTTGATTCATTGTAGCTTTAACTTACATTTCCCTAATGGCTAAAGATGTTGAGCATCTTTTCATGTATTTATTATCCATTTATCTGCCTTCTTTAGAGAAATATCTCTACAAATTCATTTATATATTTTTAACTGGATTTTTTTTTCCTTTTTGTTATGGCAATGTACATTTATATATTATATATATTATGCCCTCAATTGCTATGTCTTTTATTTTAAAGATTTATTTTCTTTTACTTATTTCTTCCCCTGCTCCTCCATTGTCTTCTCTTTGTATCCATTCACTGTGTGTTCTTCTGTGTCTACTTGTATTCTCATTAGGTGGCTCTGCGATTTGATTCTGGGACCTTCTGGACTGTGAAAGAAGCGATTACTCTCTTACACCACCTTAACTCCCTGTTCTGCTCTGTCTTCTTCTTTTCTCTCCTGTGTGTCTCTTGTGTAATCTTTTGGTGCCAGCTCTCAGCATGAGCCAGCACCCCTGCATGGGTGGTCTCCCTACATGGGGTGGCATTCCATCATGCACCAGCACTCCATGAGGGCCAACTTGCCATGTTGGCCAGCTTGCCCTCAACAGGAGAACCTGAGCATCAAATCCTGGACATCCTGTAAGGTAGATGGGAGCCAATTGGTTGAGTTATATGTTTCTTTTCTATATCTTTTTTCTCTCTCTTTATATCTTTTAAATGTTACATTAAAAAAATATGATGTCTAGATATATTCCCCACTCCTGTCACCTCACTCCTCCTACCAGGGAGTTGAAGAAAGTCAACCACCACTCCTGGGAGCCAAGAGTGCCGACTACTGCAAGCAGGAGAATTGCATCCATCATCCATGTGGAATCTAATCCCCTCTCGATATAGAGGTGGAGTGGACATTACCATCCCAGGGTCCAAAGGATGGAGGAATAGCGTATGGATTAGAGTGGACTTACTGATATTCTACTATGGAATTATTGTGATTAATAATGGAGAAAGTGGCCACTGTAACTGCTGAGGGTAGAGAGAGGGAAGAAGAGATATGATGTGGGGGCATTTTCAGCACTTGGAATTGTCCTGCGTGATACTGCAGGGAGAGATGCTGGGCATTGTATGTCCTGCCATGGACCACTGAGTGGACTGGGTAAACTAGATCTTTTGAATCTATTTTCCTCTCTTCTGTTGGTTGTGTTTTCACACTCTTTACAATGTAATTTGATTAATATTTTTGAGAAAATAATATTATTATATTTCTTTTGTTTCCTGTGCTTTTGGAGTCAGATTCAATAATGCCAAGTCTCTGTTCAAGAAGTGTTGTCCCCATGTCATGCTCAAAAAGATTTATAGGTTTAGCTCATTGTCTCTCCTCTGTTTAGATACTTGATCCAATTGTAATTTATTTTTTGTATGTGGTTTTAGGTAGTTAACATTATGCATCTGCATTTATATATATCCAGCTTTCTCAGGAACATTTATTGAAAAGATTATGTGTTCCCTAATGCCAATGTATATACATGAACATTTATCAAAGTAAATTGCCAGCAAGGATATGTTATTCATGTAAGAATAGAAATGGTTAAAACACATTATAATGTTCGTTACTAGGAATATGACAGTGATAGAAAGGGCAAGTCGAAGGGCATATATATTATTAGAGGGAAAGATAAAAAATGTATCATAGAATTATATAACACAGTGAAACCACAGGTGAAAAATGAATATGAGTAATATTGCACATATAAGATTGCATATAAAAACATAAATACAAATAAACTAGAGAAACAGAAATAGAATAGTAGCATTGCACAGAAGGGGAAGCATAGAGGGTTTTGGAGGTGGTGAGTTAATTGTATAATTTTTATTATTATAAATATTGAAATAATAAAAAATGCTCTAATAATAATTGAAAGAATTAATAATATACACTGCAATGTGATTATACCAGATTCTTTAGAAGGAAATGGTTTTATAAAATTTGCACCCAAAGCCCCCTCAATGAAAGGGAAAAAAAAGATAAATTGGTCCTCTTCAAAATCAAAGCATATTGTGCTTCCAAGGAATTTGTTAAGAAATGGAAAAGAGAGTCTATGAAGGGTAGAAAATATTTATGATTAATTTATCTGATAAAGTCCTAATATCCTGCATTTATAAAGAGATCCTACATCTCAAAAATGAAAAAAAAACCCAAACAATCAAACCATTAAAAAAAAAAAGGGCAAGAGATTTGAGCAGAAGCTTTTCCAAATGGGAAACTCAAATGCCTAAGAATGCACACGAAAAGATGCTCAATATCACTACCTAGACCTAAAAAGGAAAATGCAAACCAAAACTACAATGAGATTTCCTCTTACACCTATTAGAATGCAGGCCATTAAAAACAACAACAGAAAATTAAAAATGTTGGAGAAGATGTGGAGGAAATTGTCCCCTCATTCAGTGTTAGTGGTAATGTAGAATTGATTCATCAACTTAGGAGGATTCATCAACTGGCAGTTACTCAGGAAGCTAAGTATAAAATTGACATTTGTTCCAGCAATCCCATCTGGGTATATAGCCCGAAGAATTGACAACAGAAACACGAGCAGAAATAAGCACAGCAATGTTCATAACAGTCTGATTCACTATTACCAAAAGTTGGAAGCAAACCAATTGTCCATTAATGGGTGAATAATAAGCTAAATGTGGTATATACATACAATGGAATATTAAATAGCTGTAAGAAGGAATGAAATATTCACACATGCAACAACATGGATGAAATCTTGACGATTCATTGAGTAACCCAGGAAATTTACGACAAATATTGCGTGGCCTCATTGATAGAACTCCTCTCATTTGGCAGCAGAGTGGGCATCACCATCCTAAAATTCTAAAGATTGTAGAATGCGAATTGAACAGGCTCAGGGCTAGCATCTGGCAAATGTATTATCAGTTGATGCTCAATATGGGCAAAACCGATAATCAGGTGTAAGGGATGGTTTGGCAGTGGATGGGGGTGATGGTGGTGCAGGGACTTGAGTGTGGTTGATGGTTCTGCAGTGTGAGAGTGAGCAGGGTGGGGTGTGGGTGAACTATCCATGGAAGTGTGATGAAGGCAGGATGAAGGAACAGATGAACTCTGCGGATTTTAGGTCTGTGGTTGAAACTACAATTGTGGGAATGTTTATTTGGCAATATGGAGGGGAGGGTCACGGGTGCAAGGCATCAGAGGTGGGGATATGAAAAATGTTTTATTATTTATATTCGCTTCACATTCTTTGGGAAAGCTGTGAATTCATTCTCATTTTGCTATTTATTAACCGACATGTTCAGACTCTGTTTTGAGTCAACACACAGCAGAACTGCAATTTTCAGGGAAGGATATTTCACTCATGCAGTCTTATAAAGTTTTTGTGTTTTGATTTTACAATAATCTGAGAATTAAAAATCTTCAGCTTGTCATTTCTTTTTGGAAGTCTCTCCTGTTCAAGTAAAAGCCCCCTCTCACTCCACATTCCTTTAATTATTATTTCCAACAAAATCATTTATCACAAACTAGCGAGTTTTTCAATATCTTTCCTAGGCACTGTCTTTAGGTTACTGCAAACAATATAGAATGATTAAGTTAAGCATCATGCATTTTAATTTGTCCAAGGAAGACATGTTGTGAGGGATATGCACCCAAGAATGACTCCCCTGGTGACAGAAACCATGTTGCAAGACCATGTGGAGTGTCAGGTCCCTCTTGACACTTGTTAAAATAGGCAATGCAGTGGCAACACAGGTACCATCAATTTGGTGGAAAAGTGAGGAATGGAAGAAAGTCTTCCCCAGACCTTCAGGAAAAAGTAAATTTTTTGTTGTTTATTTGTTTGTGAGAGTGTGGTTTCCTTCGTTTTTCCTTTTTGGCTTTAAGTTTGAAATCTTAAATTTTATACTGCAACCTGCAGGTTTGACAGGCTATAAGCAGGTGAAGAACCAATGGAAAAGTGGTCAAAAATTCCTGTTAGTTAACAGGCTTCTCAATGCATCACTGTGATCCACAGAAAAGAATGGAGAACATAGCAAGGAGATGATTTATCTGCTACTACAGCTTTAAAATATGGTTGGTGACTCTTTGGACTTAAAATTTGATCCTAAGCAGTTTATTTTATTTTCATTTAATGTAATAAATATGAGGGCTTTTTCCCATGGAAAATTATATTAGAAATCATATTATTCCAGGATTTATATAAACTAGAGATTTATATTTATTGTATAGAAATTGTGACATTTATGTCTTACTCCCAACAATTGGATAAATTCCAAGATTCCTATCCTAAAAGAATGTGCTTTTGCAATTAGTTATTTTATAAAAGAGTATACCTGTATGGTTTATTTTCTTCAAGAGAAATCTCTACCTGTATGGTTTATTTTCTTTAAGCAGAAATCTCTTAAAAAGAGAAAGCATTTTCATGAATTTTGAGAAAAAATATAGTAAGCATGAACCCTCAACTTATTGTAGAAGCTATAATAATTCAATGCCATTCAAATAATTGCAAGTATAGAAAACACTGGAAAACTGGCTGGCTATGAAAGCTGACACTTCTGCTTTCATCAGGAATGCTGTGTACTCAAGAAGACTCCACTGAAATTGTTGGCTCCACAAATATGCCCCCTTTCTGCCATCAGATAGTAGGAGGCTCTTTCTTTAAGTACTGGTTAATATGCACCATACTTCCTAGTTGCCCATCTTCTGCAGTACAGGAACACTGGTCAAAAAAAGCAAGAAAAGTCTGCTAAGAGAGAGAATGGAAGGAATATCATTGATATGGAGCCAGTGGCCACTGGATATTCTGAGGGCAGAGAGAAGGAAAACCAAGTGCAACAAGGGTGTATTTTCGGATCTTGGGAATTTCCTGAAGGACATTAAAGTGAAAGATACAGGTCTTTATATATCTTACCATAACCTACAGAATTGAGTGGTAGAAAGTGTAATCTACAGTGAAACCTTTATTCCATGCTTAGAGACAATGTTCCAGAATGTACTTATCAATTGAAATGAATGTATCACGCTAATGAAATGTGTTCCAAATGTGGGAAAATATGGGAGGTGTGGGGAGAGTGGTGTATGGGAATCCCGTACATATTCTCTGTAATATTTTATGTAATTGAAGTGTTTCTTAAAGAATTAAAAAATCAAAAGACAAAAAATAAAATAAGATAAAAGATCCAGCCCATCCTAACCACCTCACACCATATCATGTAGACACAAAGGTGGATGCTAAACTTATACATTGAGTGTAATTAAGAACCTTCTCTGTTTCCTTACTCCTATACCTGGCTGGTACACAGTTTCTTAAGAAAAAAATTTTAAGCATATGTCATGCGTGAGTGATGGAGACAGAGTCAACTCTGCTATGTTTTTTTTTTTCCTGCTATGTTTTAATAGCTCTTATTTACTCCCCAATTCCTGCTTTTCCTATTTTTCTCTCAGAAAAAAATAAATATATATATGTATATACATACATACATAAATATATATATGCTTATATATATATATATTTATTCCTGATTTTATCAGTAGAATTATGCTCTTCTCTAGGACCCTAAAATATGTGGAATCAATAATGATTCACTCTGAACTGAGAGTATAAATTTGTTCTCAAGGAAATCTAAATTTATTCCTGAATAATCTAAAATGGTCAGAAGAAAAAAATCATCAAATTGTCTGCAATCTGTAAAACTTACATGCAGTTTGGGCATGTTTTAGGATAAACTTGTAGAGAGGCCCTAAAATACTGATTTTTGCTAAAGAAACTTTTTATAAATTGAGTGACAGAATATAAATTCTAGTATATTTGACTAGAATATACTAGTCAAAATAAAATTTTACAATTTAAATATGAATTTAAAAAATACTGACCTGAATTGAACAAAGTTATCAGAAGTTTGGCAATTGGGACATAGTACTGTAGAAATTACCAAGAGCTCAGAACAGAGTTGAAAGAAATAGAAAATAAAATAAAAAAAATTGAAAATGACAGCTATAGAGGTTTTCTTGAGTTATTCCAGTCCCAAAAAAGGTTGAGGCCAAAAAAAAAGAGAGCGACTAACAGAAAATCCAACTTTGAAGAAATAATGCAGGGAAAATTTCCAAAATGTGTGGTAGATTTTTTTCCACTTAAAAGATTCCCCTTATGTGTTAGTTAGAATAAAAATCAAACCACACCTAAATACATTGCGGTGAATTTGCAGACTGAAGGATTTATTATTTTTTCCTGCAACTACAGAATTCCAATTACTCACAAAGTGCCAAAGCATAAAATTAAAGCAAACAAGGAAAATATGTGCACTGAATTCAGGATTTATTGAATTGACAGAAACACTTGATTATGAAGATACTATAGAAGAAAATAATCATGTGAATGCGTTCTTCTTAAATGTTAGAAGTTACGCATTCTAGGGCTTTGTCACTTGTCTGACATTAACCCATTTTTTCCCCTGAAGTAGGGGGTCAATTTAGCATCATAATTTACTTTTGTTTAATTATTTTCCCTTTCCCTCCCCTGCTGGATCCCACCTATGCTGTTTCAATATCATGTCTTTTTACCTTCTAGTTGAGCTGTAACACTGAAGAACCTGCCAAACACCAGCCAGGTTTCCTCTACAGAAGACTTCCAATAATTCAGGTCACTTCTGTTTCCTTTTACCTTGTCCACAAGTATCTGCCTATTCTGCTCTAACCACATGTGGTAAACAGCTGAAGGTCATGACTCAACTTTGGGCTTCTTTCCAGACTCTCAGCCTTACATATCTAATCTATTATTGATTCATTACTTGTTAATAAATTTCTTTCCATAGCCTAAGTCACATTCCTGGATCCTCTCTATATTCAACTTTATCTACTGTTGCTCCTTCTCCATTCCATCATCACACAGCAGCTAGAATAATCTTTCTGAAATGTGAATTACATCAAATGATTCTCCTAATGAGCCTCCTCATTTCTCTTGGGATAAATGTAATAATTAACCACTGAGACCATGTCTCAGTAACAATAACAAAGAAAAAACCTCATAAACTGTACTGGGCAAAGGGTGAACCTAAATGCAAACAATGGACTTTAGACAAAAATGCAATTATAATATTACCTCAATAAATGTGACTTGTATTACAGTAATGTAAAATGTTAATTAATAGGTATACATTGTGTGTGGGGTGCCAATGTTACTGGAGAACTCAAAATGAGTCTTTTTATCTTTTCCTCCTTTTATTTAACATGCATTTATGGTTTGAAAACAACAATCAAGTCCCCCATTTCTCCAGGGAAAATAATACTGTTTCCCTCTGTAACCTGGTATTTATTTCTCACTCAATTCATGGAGGTGTCTTTAGTGGAAATTAATATTTTAATGACTCTCTTCAATTTCCTCCTTTAACAATACCCAAAACCCAAAGTTTAACTAATAACAGACATTTAAATGACTTTTCTTTAAGTCATTTATAGATTCTTCAAGAACAAAATTCAGTTATCTGTGGGAAAAATTTATACTCTCAATTTGATGTGAATATTATTGTTAATACATATTTTAAGAGTTTTAGAGAGGAATAAAATGTCACTCATTGTATCTTCCATTTTGAGAATTTTATCATCTGGGGCCAAGTCGAAAGTATTTTCTGCTTGTGGATCTCAACTAGCATTTGTGACCTTGCTTATGCTACTACACAAAACTCAAGGACAAATGCAATAATCTTGGTGATGAATATTGTGGTCTTTCACATGCTGAACTCCTTTTTCTACAGTCTCAGAAACAAGGACATAAAACAGGCTTTAAAAAATCTCACCACCTGAGATACATGCACCCTATAAAAACATGTTTTGTGTTAAGTTTAGAAATTTTCTCATGATTAACAGAATTTGAAACTGGGAGATCAAAATCTAGATACTTTTATTAGTACATATAAAGATAGTGTGCTATAGCCCTAATTTATAGAATTCTCTTTAATTTTTGTAGATAAAAACAACATTTTTAAAATTAAATGTAATTTTTAATTATCTCTTTCTAATGTTAATAGATCACACAAAACATTACATTAATAAACATGGGGTTCGCATATATCCCACTCCCCACCCACCCACCCCATCATTTTTTATTTGTATTTTTTGAAGATACATAGATCACAAAAAATGATATATTACAAAATAAAAGAGGTTTCCATATACCCATCCCCTAACTCACTCCTCCCACATCAACAACCTATTTCATCACTGAGGTACCTTCATTTCATTTGGTGAATATATCTTGGAGCACTGCTGCCCCACATGGATAACAGTTAACATAGTAGCTAACACTCTCTACCAGTCCATTCAGTGGGTTAGGGCAGGATACGTAATGTCCAGCAA
This sequence comes from Dasypus novemcinctus, assembly GCF_030445035.2. Classification (NCBI taxonomy): domain Eukaryota; kingdom Metazoa; phylum Chordata; class Mammalia; order Cingulata; family Dasypodidae; genus Dasypus; species Dasypus novemcinctus. The sequence goes on from NC_080702.1 coordinate 31,234,746, forward strand.
CTGTCACTGCACCACATTTTAAAGTAATTTCTTAATTTCTTTAAAACTATTTGACCTCTATGGTTGTATTCCTTATTGAAGAAAGAATCTTCTGTCTTCTATAGCAATAGGTATACTACTAGTAATCAAAATGCAAAATAGATATTTTCCACCACCAGCTATGGTTTTTTTTCAAGGGTTAATCCCAAGTAAAAATAAATAATATCAGAGTTTAAAAAATATATATATATATATAGATAGATAGATAGATCTACTGTTTTCTCAGTGAGCTAGAAAAAGTCTAATTTTTTTAATTGATTATGTAAAAATATTACATTAAAAAAATATATGAAGACCCATTCACCCCCACCCCACCACTGCCCCCCCAGCAACACTCATTCCCATCATCATGACACATCCATTGCATTTGGTAAGTACATCTCTGGACACCTCTGCACCTCATGGTCAATGGTCCACATCATGGCCCATACTCTCCCCCATTCCATCCAGTGGGCCCTGTGAGGATTTACAATGTCCGGTGGTTGCCCCTGAAGCACCATCCAGGGCAGCTCCAAATCCCAAAGACGCCTCCACATCTCGTCTCTTCCTGCCATTCCCCATACCCATCGGCCACCATGTCCACTTTTCCCACTCCAATGCCACCTTTTCTCTGTGGACATTGGCTTGGTTGTGTCCATTGCACCTCTATGTCAAGAGGAGACTCAGATTCCACATGGATGCTGGATGCAATCCTCCTGCTTTCAGTTGTAGGCACTCTAGGCTCCATGGTGAGGTGGTTGTCCTTCTTCAACTCCATCTTAGCTGAGTGAGGTGAGTCCAATAAATCAGATTGTAGGAGCTGGAGTCTGTTGAGGCTCAGGGCCTGGCTATCACATTGTCAGTCCAGAGATTCAGATCCCCTAAATATATCTTAAACCCCAACACCAACTACAACTCCAGCACAGTAGCATGAAAGTCTTATGAAGAGAGATCCCATCTGAGTCCAGATTCATCACGCATAAACACCAGCTCCAAAGAAGGGCCATCTGATATGGCAGTAACCCCATCTGCCATGACCATAACACCCATGGATCTCTTTAGCCCTCAAAGGAACCAATACCTGGGTGTTGTATCTACTTTATCTGTCTCTTAGACTCTGCTCAGTTGTGCATAAGGGAAATCCTTCTGACAGCCTCTAGACTCCTTTTTTTTAGAGACTCGTAGCCATATAAACTTATTTCTCCTTTCCATTTCCCCCTTACATTAGGTCAAACAGCATTTTAAAGTCATGTTATTTTATGTAGACAGGGATATTCTGCTGATCCACATTGAACCTTCCTTTCCAGGTCATTTTCCAGTTGCATCATCAGTTGGTAGTTGATAGTGATCCCTCTGTGCCAGGGAGGCTCATCCCCGGGTGTCATGTCCCACGCTGGGGGGAAGGCATTGCATTTACATACTGAGTTTGGCTTCGAGACTGGCCACATTTGAGTAACATGAAGGCTCTCAGGAGGAAATTCCCAGGCACAATGCTGCTCTAGGCCTTGTTCTTATTTCAGGCATATCAGCTCACAAGCATAGTCATTAGCATCAGGGGCTCACTGTTGAACCCTCACTTCCTCCCGGTCCCCGCCGCTGTACCTGGGAGACTGTCGCTGCTCCCCTAGGGACCACGACAGAGCACCACTGGCCAGGAACCCACTACCCCCCCTGCTGTGGTTTTTAATTGTTGCCACTATGAGTATATCCAATCATTACCATGCACCCTGGACATATGTCCTGTATAGCTCCCTGTCAGCCATATATCACCTGTCAATAGTAGCCTATACCGGTATTCCTCCATTGCCATTGTTGAACCACTCTGTGATCCAGAACTTCCTGAAAATTGAAGCCCAATATAATATCAGGATCCCTTACTAGCTAAATGGCATATAGTGATGGGTTTAAAGATTAGATATAGAATATGTGTTGACTTGGAAAAAATTCTACATCCTATCTTTTTCTTTTTTTTTTCCCCCTAATTATTGAACTTCTCTTAACAGGAGCCCTAGACCACAGCAATTCATATATATAATATACAGCACTCCCACACATCCATCACAAAACCTTTTCCCTTCCACAGCGATACTCTTACACCCTATTCACATCATATTTACTTAAATTGATGTACAGAGTCTGAGACAATAGTTTTCAAACAAGGTGACATCTGTGCTTACATTGTGGTGCATACTTTAGGATACACAGTTTTCTAATTTTTTAGTTATCCTATGTTTTACATTATGGTTTACATTATCAGTCTGTTGTCTCCTATATGTTATGGTGTAATATTACATGTTTTATATCCATCCTTGTGTACTCTTGCGAAACTCCTCTCTTACCCCCCATTTACCTTGGTTCCACACATTTAACATCCATTTTTCCCATTCATCTTGGTGCCCACGGTGACAGCCAACCTCCGTTTCCCGAGGAGCCACGTCCAGAGATAGTTGGAATAGTGTTCAGAGCCTAACTTGCTCAACTGCCCCAATGCCGTGGGAGCCACCCTTTCTCTCGAGAGATACAGTTCCCTCTATTTGATGGCATTAGTCCTCCCCAGGATGTGGGTCCACCCCAACTCTCACTACTTGGGTCTCTACCCAATGGTGCCACCCATTCTGGCAAAATGAGCATTCAGACATTCCCCAGGAGCCCGTCCCACATTGGACCATCCCCTCCGAGCATTCTAAACAGGTAACCCTCTTAATTATATTTCGGTATGATTTTCTCGGCATTTTACTCTTCACCAACACCTGACACTCTCCTATGTTCATATGCTACCCCTCTCTCCCCCCACTTTTGGGCAATATTACCCATCCGCCCATCCCCAGCCACCCTCAAACCCGCAAAGCCCCTCCCAAAGGGAACGCCTTGCCCCCATTTTATCTCTTCTTTGTGTTCATACATACCACAGCTCATCAGAAATTCCACCCCTGCAGACGTCGGCTCACTTCCTTCCTCCACCCCCCGATTTCCTGTAAGGATCATTAACATAGGGTTATGAAGAGTAGGATATTTTTCTTTTTCTATTTCTGAAAATATTCTAAAATTCATTGTGGTGATGAATGCAAAGCTATGTGATTAAACAGCCAGCCACAGATTTTACACTATAGAAGGACTGTATGATGTGTGAATAAAAGTGTTTTAAAAAAAGATGCCAATACAACTTAAATGTGATCTGTATGTTTAATGTAATCGCTATAAAAATCCCAGGAGTTTAAGGAAAGAAATAGGAAATCCAACCCTCATTCAAATGGAATTAAAACTAACCAGGAGCACTGTACCCCCTTAAGGTGTTATATTTGCACACTTCTCTCTTGGCTTGTTTAGACTCTGAACTCTTTGCCAGAAGCACAGTACCTTATTCTTCTTTTCACTACAAGATAGTAGTTGAGGTTTTATCATATCAATATTGCTGACTCAATATTCATTGAGTGACTGAGAAAACAAATGGTTGTGTGAGTTGAACAGATACTGATAATTATGGGGGAGAAAGAAGCAGTTGGACAAGTGGAAATTCTCTTGCGAAAAGGTGGCTCCATGTATGAGCACTAATTCCAGAGAATATAATTTGGAGACATAGGAAATTTTAGTGTATCTAGAATCTTTCTCCAGAAACAGAAATAGGGAAATCATTTAGGGAAACATGGCAATACTAGAGACGCCACCTACAGACAGGTAACCTCCTCCTGAGAATTACATGTCCGCTGGGATAAGAGAGGAAATGGTGCTCTAAAGCTGTCAAAATAGGTCAAAATTTCAAGTTTTCATTGCAATTTTCTTTCTTACATCCAGATGAATAATTATCACAGAGAGTATTGAGACAAAAGAATATTTCATTAATGCAGCTCTTGGGAATGGAATCCCTAATTGCTAGGAAACTCTAAAAGATTCCTCTTCCCTAAGTCAAATCTATTTTACTGATCTCTGGTGAAGTATAAACACAATTTTTCTTCTGGAGAACCTATGAGTGGTTCCATTTCTCTTTATTCCTGGTAGCAGAGCTTCCAACTTCATCCATAATTCAAGAAAGAATCTACATTTGTGAACTCAGATCCTGTCTTGATAATTTCAGGGTGAGTTACAGAATCTTCACAGATGCTGAAGAAATTTATTTTGGGTACATGATCCCAATTTTTCCTAGTAACATTAGGGTACCAACAAGTCATGCCCATAGAGAAAGCTTAAAATACACAGTCCCAATTTATTAAAAAGCCAGAGTGCAAATTAATAGTGGATACACTAAATATCTCTTTTTTCCAAGCTGCTTCCTCTAGCCTTAGCTTTCACGCTTGGGTCTTATCTCTCTCAGCAGCATTTTTTTCTTGATTCACTCATTCTTCTTTCTCTACAATTCTTGAAACTATCTGTTTAACCACATTCATTCATTTTTTTCCCTTTAATCATTCAACAAATGCTTAGTCACTGATTACTTCATAATGAGCCATAAATATTTTCTGGAATAAAAAAATGGATAAGACTTTGTTCTTCGTATTAAAGAGGTTATATCCAAATTGGCTAATTGACATAGAAATGAGTATATCCAATATTGGAAAATGGTTCTGAAATCCTGTTGAAGTGGATTGAAAAGTATGGACTCATCCTGTGGAGGCAAGTGAAGGCTTCACAAGGGAGTTAGTGTTATTATTGAGCTTTGAGGTAGGATTTGGAGTAATTCTAGGAGAAGAAAGGGGAGAAGTACACCAAGAACAGACAATAAGGACACAAATATGCAATCAATATATCCATAAAGTGTGGTGAGGTTTAAAAATAGTTCTTAATATTGGATGAACAATGAGGGGCAGGGACGTGAAAGAGGAACATGAACATGGCTGAGTTAGCCGTAGCCACATATCAGAGATCCTTGTGTTTTGTACACAGGATGGATATTTATGTTTGGATTTATTGGAGAGTACTGTACAGTGCTGGTTTATAGAAGATGATGATCATGAAAAGATTTGCCCCTAGAACAGTGCACTCTGAGCTAATGTGATTATCACTCTTGTTAAAACCCCACATTGATTGTTGAGATGCTTCTTTTACTAAGACGTACCTAGGCCCATCATACCTTTTATTTATTTAGGGTGTTTGATTTTTTGGTGTCTGAAAGTTGAATATATTTCTGTCATAACTGCAAAAAAGCTTTACGTAAATGTGTTAAAACATATTCTATATACTCTTATTGGCATATTTTTTGGCCCTGAAAAACTGAAGGCTGACTCCAACTGGCATGTTTTAGGTAATTCAAGAAAAATAAAACCTACTTCTAATATCAGACCTTTGGATTTCCTGAAGATTTTAGTGAGAAATAATACAACATACATTAACAGTGGAAAATTTTTGAACATTCTTTTCAATGAAATATAATATAACCTCCAAAATTTTTTCAGAAATTCTGTTTGAGGTGATGTAAACTGTAGGTAATTTACCTTGATGACAGTGCAATATTGTGGTTGCATTTTTATCAGTAAACTATAAAATGCAAATATTTGAGTTGTATCTATGTTTCTATAATAAAAAAATTAAAGTATATACATATCCATTTTCTTTTCAGTCTTTACTAAAATAAATTATGCTTGATCTATTAATTAAATTATTTGAGCTTCCTTAAAGTATATGGGGGAAATTAATTGAGATTTTCACTACAAAGTATATGGTATTTAAACATCTCTCAATATAGTTCTCATAATCAGCAATCATTGTACAGATGAGGGACTACTTTACAGGTCTTAACTTGGGTTACAAACATAATATTCTTAAATGATTTGGAATAGCATTATCAATTAAAGGGTTTTAGCAGCCATGATTTTATGTCAAATGAACATAAATCTTTACTTTCTTGAAGAGAATAGTAATTTCTGATAGTAACTCTTAGGATGGGCTGTATCCATACCACATGTCAGTGCTTTGGAAAGTCAAGACACCTAGGGCAAGTGAGTCCCTCAGTGTTCATTTTGAAGGAAATTTAAAGTCAATGGTTGAGGAAAATTGCTACCAGTTTAGAAGTGTGGAAGAGAGGAGAGTTCTTGGAAAGAATAAAACCTGGATTCCCCTGACTCATAACCTTATGTTTGGAGAACAGAGAATCAATAAGAAAAATATTCTTTCTGTCTAGTTCAGTGTCCCACAGGGAAATGATTATTCAAAGCTGGATCAACAAGAAGAACAGATGCCTAATGAACAAATATAGAGAATATGTAAATATCTCCTCTGCTGTTCTCAGTTACCTTATGTACAGTCAGGCTGGATGGCATACGGATATTTCTTTGTGGTCCCAAGTCTGGTTTGGGGACTAATGCCTGACTCTCTTCTGTTGACTTTATAGGGATACAGCCTCATTCTCCTTAACCAACCACCCAGGCAGGAATTTGGACTTCTGCCGTAAGACCTTACCGACTCCATCCAGGTGAGTCAGAAAGCCCAGTAGATCATGCAGCGAAGAGTCAGGGTGGATGGAAGTTGAGAGCTTTGACTTGAGCTCATCTGGGATCTACTCCAGCCTGACCCAGAGCTGAATGATCATTGTACTTATTCTCATGCCTACTAAGTTAATGAATGTTTTTTTTTTTTACATTAAAAATGATCAACTATTTGAGTCAATAATGCAGGGCACATTACAGATGACTAAGAAATGAGAAAAGAAGTCCATTTAGAAGAGGGAAGAGCAGGGATAAAGAAGTTCCAGGAAAAGGGAAATATCTGTCCAAAGAGTTTTGCAGGTAAGTGGGACTAAGGGAATGGGCTAGTAGCAGAGGCAGAATGTGCAGAGAATTGAGGCTATGCTTTTGTTGTTGTTGTTGTTTCCATTTAAGATGAGGTATATATTTAAGCAAGTGTCTTTTCATGGGAAATTTCTAATCCAATGGAGGTAGATATTTCTTTTCAATAGCATTTCATGAGGTATACATTCTCACATTGTATTGTCATGTAAAATGGCATTTTTATATAATTTGTGGAATGTTTGTATTACAACTTTTATTCAGAAATATATATTTTTTAAGATCAGATCTTTACTGCAAAATTATTCACAAATCTCACAGCAGCATAACCTTTAATGCATTGCAAAGTTCTCCTCAGGACCAGAGGCCCACTCACTAGAATAGATTATTTCATAAAAGCACAGTTAGAAATAATGTGGGCTTCTGCCCACTCAGGGTCCTGGGGTAATAATGGCCCTGTCCAAGCTGAGTTTGTGGCTTGGCCTAAATGCTGCTGTTGTGGGCTGGAGAAAAGGACCCATTTTCTTGTTTAAGAGGCCCTAGTAACTTTTTTCTCTGTCCATATCATTTTAAAAATCAGTTATACAGGTGTATAATAATACAGTATATTTGTATTTATATTTTGTAAAAACTGTCTTATATAGGCAATGTCACTCATATTTGTGTTTGACATGAAGTTTTACTGTCATGTGCAGTCCCATGTTACGGTTTCTAGCTTTCCTTTTAGTGATATCCATGACCTTAGACATTCCCTTTCCACCACTGTCCTACCCATACAATAGCACTACTAGTTTCAAACACCATGATGTCCTTTCCCCATCTCTATTCATTACCAAAGATTTACAAAAAATCCTTTTTATCAATTATGCACAGGTTAAACCTCAGCTTTCCATTCTCTAACTTCAGTCTTTTTTATGGTGACTTATATTCTAATTATTAACTACATAAGTTTACAAAATATATTTAATTCTTAATACTATTAGCATAACGTTTCATGGTTCACTCATGTTTCAGTTCTCATTGGAACTACTTTTTTACAGCTGCATATTATTCTATTATATCTATATGCCATTTTGTTTATTCATCAGGTTATGGGTATTTGAGTTGCCTCCACCTTTGGCTTGTGCAATAGTGACGCTAAAAACATTCCTGGACAAGATTAGCTTCTCACTGTATAAACACATTTATGGAAATGATTATGGAATACATGACACATTTATGGTAGAGAGTACAAAAAACAAAATGGATGTCCATATATGCCCATTTTATTGCATATTAAGAATATGAGTTTGTCAGTCAAATATTTGGTCTCTACAACAGACCAATGTTCTAAATGGTGTTATCTGCAATATTAAAATAGAAAAAAATCACATAAAACACAAGATGTTTTGAGATAAATGAACATTTTTAATTTTAATGAATAATTAATACTGTTGTCCTAAAATAAACTGTCATGATATTTCCAGCAAAAAAAAAAAAAAAAAAAAAGAGGCCCTAGTTTTCTCATCACAGTCTTCTAGTATGGGGATGGAGAAGCTGTGTGGCAGCCTCCTCCCGCTGCACCTCAGCAAGTACTTTTATAGGGCAAGTTACATATGTTGTCCCTTGGTCACTTACATCCCCCATTTCAAATTAGTTGTGCAACTCTATACATTGGTATACAAGGGTATATGTCCTTCTTTTTTTAAAGTAAACATTCAAACAAGCATCTGCACGTTGTTGCCCATCGACTTTGCTCTTTGCCATTTAGTTCTTCTATGTCTTTATAGACATATTTAGAGGAATGTGTGAATGTCTATCATCATAACAAACAATATTCACCCTATTGTTTTTCAAACTTTGAAAGTTCAGCTTCCATCAAGTTAGTAGATCATTTTTTGGGTGTATTTCCACCTGTCTTTTTCATCCATTTTCCTCATTGTGCCTTTTGGCCTTTTGTGGTTAGATCTACTTCTGAAATTTCATCACCTTCTACCATCATTTGGAAGGCATTTTACTTTCCATTGGACCATAGGTTGCCTTGTTACACACCTCAGAGCAGTTTTCAGTCTAGTCTTGCTGGGAAGGAACCAATGGAAATGAAATAAGGCTGTTGAATAGAGTCTGAGAGATGCAGAAAGAATGTGACATTAGAGAGTCAGAAGAAAAATGCACCTCATGTCATCACCAGTGATAAGCAAATCTTTACTAACAAGATAGAGTTATGCTGAGGTTTTCAAGCACATTGATTAAATCTGTTAAGAGTTTTTGGAGGATAGATGCCATAATGTCCACAATACAGGTGAAAGTTTTTAAAGTTCAACTATTACCAAGTAATATAAAGTGCATCTAAGGTTCAAATTAAGACATATCTGATTGAAAAACTTGCACTTAATATAATTTTAAAAAGACTTCAAGTGCTTCATGTAAAAATATCAATTTTTCTACTACTTATAGGTTTTCAATTGTGAAATATTTGTTTATTGCCATAGGTAATTTTCCTGTTGAAGGGATCAGTCTATTAATTGTCTTGTCATTGTAAAAGATATCACTGCCTTTGTCTTTTGGATGAATCTCTTTTCGTTCTTATTTTTAGTTTTTCTGGGCTTCAAGAGGATATAACGAGATTTGGAATGCCAGCAAAACCAAGGAAGGATTCTTTCATCACAATTTCTCATGTGATGCTTGAGATTATATCTTTCCTTTTACTCGATGTCCATTTAATTCCTTTTTCTCTTTTTACTCCTCATATCTTTCTGTTTCCTTATTTTTTTTAATATTTTTAAAAAATATTTATTTATTATTATTATTTTTAATTATATTAAAAAAAAATATGAGGTCCCATTCAACCCCACCGCCCCCGCCCCCCACTCCCCCCACAGCAACACTCTCTCCCATCATCGTGATACATCCATTGCACCTGGTAAGTTCATCTCGGAGCATCACTGCACCCCATAGTCAATGGTCCACATCATAGCCCAGACTCTCTCACGTTCCATCCAGTGGGCCCTGGGGGGATCTACAGTGTCCCGTAATTGTCCGTGAAGCACTATCCAGGACAACTCCACGTCCCGAAAACGCCTCCACATCTCATCTCTTCCTCTGGTTCCCCACACCCAGCAGCCACCATGGCTACCGTTCCCACACCCATTCCACATTTTCTCTGTGGACATTGGATTGGTTGTGTCCATTGCACATCTATGTCAAGTGAGGGCTTAGATTCCATATGGGTACTGGATGCACTCCTCCCGCTTCCAGTTGTAGACACTCTAGGCTCCATGTTGTGGTGGTTGACCTTCTTCAACTCCATGTTAGCTGAGTGGAGTAAGTCCAATAAATCAAAGTGTAGGAGCTGAAGTCTGTTGAGGCTGTGGGCCTGGGTGTCATATTATCAGTCCAGAGATTCAAATCCCCTACATATATCTTAAACCCAGCACCGACTACAATTCCAATAAAGTAGCATGCAAGTCTTGTGAAAAGAGATCCCCTCTGAGTCCAATTCCATCACGCAGAAACACCAGCTCCAAAGAAGGGCTATCTGTCATGGCAGTGAACCCCTTCTGCCATGACCATAGAACCCGTGGGTCTCTTTATCCCTCAAAAGAACCAATACCTGGGGTTGTATCTACCTTATCTGTCTCTTAGACTCTGTTCAGTTGTACATAGGGGTATTCCTTCTGACAATCTCCAGACTCTTTTTTAGAGACTCACAGCCTTATAATGTCATTTCTCCTTTCCATTTCCCCCTTACATTAGGTCAAACAGCTTCCCGAAGTCATGTCATTATATGTAGACAGGTATATTCTGCTGTTCCGCATTGAATCTTTAATTCAAGGTCATTTTCTAGTTGCTTCTTCAGCTGGTATGTGGTAGTGATCCCTCGGTGCCAGGGAGGCTCATCCCCGGGTGTCATGTCCCACACTGGGGGGAATGCATCACATCTACACGCTGAGTTTGGCTGTGAGAGTGGCCACATTTGAGTAACATGCAGGCTGTCAGGAGGAAACTCCCAGGCACAATGCTACTCTAGGCCTTGTTCTTATTGCAGGTGTATAGGCTCAAAAGTGTAACCATTAGTATCACGAGCCCACTGTTGGGCCCTCCTTCCTTCCTGGTTCTTGCCGTTGCACCTGGAGGATTGCCGCTGCTCTCCCAGGGCCCACAACAGTGACCCCCCGGCCAGGAGCCCAGTACCCCCCCCCAGCTGTTGTTTTTGTTTCCACTATGAGTATATATAGGCATTACCATATACCCTGGGCATATGCCCTGTATAACTCCCTGTCAACCATATATATCCTGTCAATAACATCCCATATCAGTATTCCTCCACTGCCATTGTTGAACCACTCTGTGATCCAAAACTTCCCGTAAAGTGAATCCCAACATAATGTCAGCTTCAGAAGAGTCTTAGATCACCGAAATTCATATATACAATATACAGTATTTCCCCAGATCCACCATAAAACCTTTTCCCTTGCACAGCAATAATCTTTTAACTTATTCATATCATATTTCCTGAAACTGATGTACAGATTCCAACACTATAGTTTTCAAACAAGGTGACATTTGTGCTTACTATGTGGTCCATATTTTAGGCTGTACAGTTTTCTAAATTTTTTAGTTATCCTATGTTTTGTCTTATGGTTTTCATTATTAGTCTGTCGTCCCCTATATGTTTTTGGTGTAATATTAGCTGTTTTATATTCATCCTCGTGTACTCTCACATAACTCCTCTTTTGCCCCCTTATTTACCTTTGTTCCATCCATTCCACATCCATTTTCCCCTCCCCTTAGAGCCCACAACGCTTGCCAATCTAATACCCTGGGAGCCGTCCTTTCTCACGAGAGATACAGTTCTCTCTATTCAACGGCATTAGTCTTCCCCAGGATATGGGTCCACCCCACCCAATGGTAGAACCCACCTTGGCAAAATGAGCCTTCAGCTATTCCCTCCGGAGTCCATCACACATCAGACCATACCCCCTGAGCGTCCTAACCAGGTAACCCTCCTACTTATACTTTGATACATTTTACTCAACATTTAGTTCTCAACGAACTTCTGACACTCTCCCATATTCATATGTTGCCCACCCTCCCACCTATTTCTTGGACAATATTACCCCTCTTCCCATCCCCGGCCCCCCTCAAACCCAGAAAACCCCACCCGAAGGTAACCCCTTGCCCCCATTTTGTCCCTTCTCTGTGCTCATACTTACCGCCAGCTCATCACAGATTCCACCCCTGCAGACATTAACTCACATCCTTCTTCCACCCCCCGATTTCCTGTAAGCCACTTTTCCAGACTCTAGCTCTCTGAGGCAGTTAACTTATTTCATATCATTGAGGTCATATAGTATTTGTCCTTCAATGCCTGAGTTGCTTCACTCAACATAAGATTCTCAAGGTTCATCCATGTTATCACATGCGATTGTAGTGTATTGGTTCTTACAGCTAAGTAGTATTCCATTGTGTGTATATACCACATTTTATTGATCCACTCATCTGTTGATGGACATTTGGATTGATTCCAACTTTTGGCGATAGTGAACAACGCTGCTATGAACATTGGTGTACATATATCAGTTTGTGTCCTTGTTTTCAGATCTGATGGGTATATACCCAGCAGTGGTATTGCTGGGTCATATGGCAAATCTATGGATAATTTTTTGAGAAACCGCCAATCTGTCCTCCAGAATGGTTGGCTCCTTCTGCATTCCCACCAGCAATGGATGAGTGTTCCCCTTTCTTCACATCCTTTCCAGCATTTGTATTCTACTGTTTTTTTCATGGCTGCCAATCTTATGGGAGTAAGATGGTATCTCATTGTAGTTTTGATTTGCATTTCCCTGATTGCTAGACATTTGGAGCATTTTTTCATGTGCTTTCTAGCCATTTGTATTTCTTCTTTGGAGAAGTGTCTGTTTAAGTCTTTTTCCCATTTTTTAAATGGGTTGTTTATCTTTTTGTTTTCAAGATATATGAGTTCTTTATATATGCAAGTTATAAGTCTCTTATCAGATATAAGGTTGCCAAATATTTTCTCCCATTGTGTGGGTTCCCTTTTTACTTTCTTGACAAACTCCTTTGAGGTGCAGAAGGCTTTAATTTTGAGGTAGTCCCATTTATCTATTTGTTCTTTTGCTGCTCGTGCTTTTGGTGTGATATTCATGAAGCCATTTCCTATTACAAGGTCCTGTAGATGTTTCCCTACACTGCTTTCTAAGGTCTTTATGGTCTTGGCTCTTATATTTAGGTCTTTGATCCAACTTGAGTTGATCTTTGTATAAGGTGTGAGATGGTAATCCTCTTTCATTCTTCTACATATGGCTATCCAGTTCTCCAGGCACCATTTGTTGAATAGGCCATTCTCTCCCAGTTGAGAGGGTTTGGTGGCTTTATCGAATATTATATGGCTATATACATGAGGTTCTATATCTGAACTTTCAATTTGATTCCATTGGTCTGTGTGTCTCTCCTTATGCCAGTACCATGCTGTTTTCACTACTGTAGCTTTGTAGTATGTTTTGAAGTCAGGAAGTGTGATTCCTCCTATTTCGTTTTTCTTTTTCAATATGTCTTTGGCTATTCGGGGCCTCTTTCTATTCCAAATAAATTTCATATTTAGTTTTTCTAGTTCCTTAAAGAAGGCTGTGTTGATTTTTATTGGGATTGCATTGAATGTGTAGATCAGTTTTGGTAGGATAGACATCTTAATAATATTCAGGCTTCCTATCCATGAACAGGGAATATTCTTCCATTTATTTAGGTCTTCTTTGATTTCCTTGAACAATCTTGTATAGTTCTCGATGTATAAGTTTTTTCCTCTTTAGTTAAATTTATTCCTAAGAATTTGATTTTTTTATTTACTATTGTGAATGGTATTTGTTTCTTGATTTCCTCCTGATCTTGCTCATTATTGGTGTATAGAAATGCTACTGATTTTTGTGCATTGATCTTATAACCTGTGACGTTGCTAAACTCATTTATGAGTTCTAGGAGCTTTGTTGTAGATCTCTCAGGGTTTTCTATATATAGGATCATGTCATCTGCAAATAATGAAATTTTGACTTCTTCCCTTCCAATTTGAATGCCTTTTATATCTGGTTCTTGTCTCAGTGCTCGAGCAAGTACTTCCAAGACAATGTTAAATAGGAGCGGAGACAATGGGCATCCTTGTCTTGTTCCTGAGTTTAGAGGGAAGGATTTCAGGATTTCGCCATTATAAACAATGTTGGCTTTCGGTTTTTCATATATACTCTTTATCATGTTCAAAAAGTTTCCTTGTATTCCGATCTTTTGGAGTGTTTTTATCAGGAAGGGGTGCTGTATTTTGTCAAATGCCTTTTCTGCATCTATAGATATAATCATGTGGTTTTTTTTCTCTCAATCTGTTTATATGGTGTATTACATTGATTGATTTTCTTATGTTGAACCATCCTTGCATACCTGGAATAAATCCCACTTGGTCATGGTGTATAATTTGTTTAATGTGTTGTTGAATACGATTAGCAGGTATTTTGTTAAGTATTTTTGCGTCTAGGTTCATTAGAGGAATTGGTCTGTAATTTTCCTTTCTTGTGGTGTCTTTGTTTGGCTTTGGTACTAGGGTAATGTTGGCATCATAGAAGGAATTAGGCAGTGTTCCTTCTGTTTCGATTTTTTGGAATAGTTTCAACAGGATTGGTGTTAGTTCTTTCCGGAATGTTTTGTAGAATTCACCTGTGAAGCCATCTGGCCCTGGGCTCTTCTTAGTTGGGAGATTTTTAATGACTGATTCTATCTCTTTGCTTGTGATTGGTTTGTTAAGATCATCAATTTATTCTTTCGTCAGTATGGGCTGCTTATGTGTTTCTAGGAATTTGTCCATTTCCTCTAAATTGTCATTTTTGTTGGAATATAGTTTTTCAAAGTATCCTCTTACGATAGTCTTTATTTCTGTGGGGTCAGTGGTGATATCACCTTTCTCATTTCTTATTTTGTGTATTTGCATCTTCTCTCTTTTTTTCTTTGTTAGTCTCGCTAAAGGTTTGTCAATTTTGTTGATCTTCTCAAAAAACCAGCTCTTGGTCTTGTTTATTTTTTCAAGTGCTTTCTTATTTTCTATTTCATTTAGTTCTGCTCTTATCTTTGTTATTTCCTTCCTTCTTCTTCCTGTTGGGTTACTTTGTTGTTGTTTTTCTAATTCCGTCAAAAGTGCAGTTAGTTCTCCAATTTTTGCTCTTTCTTCTTTTTTGATATATGAATTTATGGCTATAAATTTCCCCCTCAGTACCGCTTTTGCTGCATCCCATAAATTTTGGTATGCTGTGTTATCATTATCATTTGTTTCAAGGTAGTCATTGATTTCTTTGAGATTTCCTCTTTGACCCACTGTTTTTCTAAGAGTGTGCTGTTTAATTTCCAAATTGTCGTGTGGAGTCTGGGTCTCTGTCCCTTGCAAATTTCCAGCTTCACTCCACTGTGGTCAGAGATATTGTTTTGTATGATTTCGATCATTCTGAATTCATTAAGCCTTTCTTTGTGGCCTAGCATATGGTCAATCTTGGAGAATGTTCCATGTGCGCTTGAGAAAAATGTATATCCTGCTGTGTTTGGGTGTAATGATCTATATATGTCTATTAGATCCAGCTCTTCTAATATACTGTTCAAATGTTTTGTTTCTTTAGTGATTCTCTTTTGAGATGTTCTGTCCAGAGTTGATAGTGGTATATTAAAATCCCCCACTATAATTGTAGATGCATCTATTCTTTCACTTAGTTTTTCCAGCGTTTGCCTCACATATTTAGAGGCGCCCTTGTTAGGAGCATAAATATTTATGATTGTTTGATCTTCTTGACAGATTGTCCCTTTCACTAAAATATAGTATCCTTCTTTGTCTCTCACAATTGTTTCGCATTTAAAGTCTATTTTGTCTGATATTAATATAGCTACTCCTGCCTTTTTTTGGTTGTTGTTTGCTTGTATGATTGTTTTCCAGCCATTCACTTTCAACCTCCATGAGTCTCTGGGTCTAAGATGTGTCGCTTGTAGGCAGCATATAGATGGGTCGTATTTCCTTATCCAGTGTCCCAGTCTGAATCTTTTGATAGGTGAGTTTAGTCCGTTGACATTCAGTGTTATTACGTTTAGAGAGTTATTTATGGTAGCCATATTTTGTTTGGATTTGTGTTTGTTATATTTTGTTTGTATTATTTTATTTTCCCCTTCTATTTTTGTCTTTCTTGTTGCTTTTACACTCTCCTCCATCTCTGACTGTCCTGTTTTTTCCTTTCTTCCTGCAGAACTCCCTTAACAATTTCTTGAAGGGGAGGTTTCTTGTTGATGTACTCTTTCAGTTTCTGTTTATCTGTGAATATTTTGAACTCTCCATCATTTTTGAATGCTAGTTTAGCTGGATAGAGTATTCTTGGTTGGAAATATTTTTCCTTTAGTACCTTGACTATATCATACCACTGCCTTCTTGCCTCCATCGTTTCAGATGAGAAATCAGCACTTAATCTTATGGAGTTTCCCTTGTATGTGATGGTTTTCTTTTCTCTTGCTGCTTTTAGAATTTTTTCTTTGTCTTGAGCATTGGATAATTTGACAAGTATATGTCTTGGGGTGGGCCTGTTGGGGTTTATGACCAGTGGAGTGCGCTGTGCTTCTTGGATATGTACATCTGTCTCTTTCAGTAGATTTGGGAAGTTTTCATTCATTATTTCCTGCAACACTCCTTCTGACCCCTTTCCCTTCTCTTCTCCTTCTGGAATGCCTATAATACGTATGTTTGAGTGTTTTGCGTTATCATTCAGGTCCCTAAGTCCTATCTGGATTTTTTCTACCTTTTTATTGACCACTTCTACTATCTGTTTGATTTCCAATGCACTGTCTTCCACATTACTAATTCTCTGCTCTGCCTCTTCTAGTCTGCTGATATTTGCTGCAAGTGTATTTTTGATTTCTTGAATTGTGGTGTTCATTTCCATCATATCTGTTATTTTTTTGCGCATGTCTGCAATTTCCACTCCAAGTGTTGTCTTCACGCTGTTAACCTCTTTCATTACTTCATCAAATTTGTCGGTGATAAATGTTCTGAGATCTTTCATTGCTTGTGTGAAGTCCTGCCCCCCTTCCTGATTTTCAGTTTGATGATTGGATTCAGCCATGTTTTCCTGATTACTGGTTTGGTTTGTAGATTTTTGTTGCTGTCTTGTCAACATTTTTTCTTTGACGGGTTTAATCAGTTCCTTAGCTTCTTTGTCTAGTCTTGGAGATTAATTAGCTGTTGTTTTTGTGTAAGTGTTATATCTTCTCTTTGTCACTTTGTTCTTCTTATTCCAATTTCTTATTGCTAGTTAAGCTCACTTTAAAGGAAAGTATTAGTGCTGGGGAAAGTCAATTGTGTAAGGAAGGAGAAAGTGTGAAGTAGTATTGGTGATATATGTTTACAAAGCAACAATATGAGTTCTGGGAGGATGGAGGTTAGATCATATAAATTGTGTAGAGTTATAGTAGTAGGAAAGTACCTATAATGAGGTAGACGACTGAATATGGGAGGAATGTGGTACGTACTAAGAGGCTATTGTTTTCGTGAGAGAGGGAAAGAGAAAAGAAAGGTAATAGTTTCAGGGACGAATACCAGATGGAAAACTAAACAAAGGTATTAGAAATTAAGAGTTAGACACTTTGTGGATCAAAGAAAGGGAGATGGAATATAGGAGAGATAGCAGATGGTGGAGGATATCAAGTTGTAGGGGAAAGGGGATAGTGTAGATAGGCTAAATCTATTCACAGAGAAATGAGGCAGTGGAGGGTGAGGAAACCCAGCAAATGTGAGGTATTTCCTGTAGGACCTATTGTATTGTTAAGGTAAAATAGTATAAGAAGAATATTGGGGACAAGAAAGAGAGGATTGAAAAAAAAAAAGAACAACAAGAACAACAACAACAACAAAAAATTAAAAAATAAAAAATAAAAAAACAAAAAAAAAAACCCAAAGAACAGAAACCCCGCCGCCAGGCTCGGCTGGGCTCAGCTGGGCTCCGGTCCCCCGCCCGCCGCCCGCCGCAGCTTGGCTGGGCTCACCTGGGCTCGGCCGGGCTCGGCTTTCCCGCCCGCCGCCCGGCGTGGCGGAGCGCGGCTCGGCTCTCCCGCTCGCCGCCCGGCGTGGCGTGGCTGGGCTCGGCCGAGCTCAGCTGGGCTCCGCCCTTCCGCCCGCTGTGGCTCAGCCGGGCTCGGCCGGACTCGGCTACCCTGGCCGCCGCCCGCCGGGGCTCCGCGGGGTGCTAGCTGCCTCGGCTCCACCTACCCAAGGAGGGAATCCTCCACACGTAGCTGGGATCTCCGTGTATATTTCACAGATGGATCCTCTCTGTTACCTTCCCTCCAAATCGATGTCCAGACACCTCCGGACCAGGAAAAATCCCGAAACAGCCGGTCCCAAAGAGTCTCTGACGCCTCCCAGCCAATTCCCCCCAGGAGCTAGTAACCGGGAAGTTCACTCAGCTGCCATCTTGCCTCCCCCTCCTGAAAAGTCCCAATTTATATCTTATAGACCAGTCCTTTCCATTACCTTCCCACCAAATCAATGTCCAGACACTTCCTGCCCTGAAAAAATCCTGAAAAAGCCTGGTCCCGGAGAACCTCCAGCGGTGCCCAGCTGCCTCTTCCCAGGAGAGACGGCAAGGCAAGCTCACTCAGCCACCATCTTGCCGGAAGTCCCCTCTGTTTCTTTAAATAAAGGGAACAAAGTGATCATAACAAAAGGTAGCACCATGTTTAAGGTGCACAGTAGGCTTGTCAGCTGGAATTTCAGAGAATCATCTCTGAAAATTTGGGGAATAGTAAAACTGGTGTTGCAAGCATGGACTGAATTTACTCCAGGGTGATCAGTGTGGCTGAGTGTGAGAAAAGCATGATGTTAACTCAGCCCAATGATGCTAAGGTGTGCATCATGCATGTGTGTGTGATGTGTGTATTTGATGGGGTGTGACCGTTCCTCAGAGCAAGGGTATCTGAGCTCATATATAATACAGAGTCCACAAAACCCAATATGACTAGTTCCATCCTGTTTGGTGGGATAGCGTTGCAACCAAATTAATGAAGAGTGAAAGGTTCACCATATGGATAAAGGACTCCCTGAATTTAAAGTTTCAGCAGCAAAAGGCTGACTTGTTCTTAAACCTCCTCTGAAATCATCTCTCTTCACTATCCTCTTAATCATTTCCCTGCCACACTGACCTCCTATTTCACTCTGAACATCTGAAACAAGTGACTTTTAAAGTCTTTTTCCAGGAAGTTCTCTTCACTGGGCACAAACTTCCCCTAATGTCCTCATGGCTCCTGTCTTCTCTCCCTTTAGGTGCTGCTTTAAATTTCATATCATACATGGGACTTTTCTGAACACCAAGTGAAAAATAACACCTTCATTTCACTTTTCTTTTTGTGTGTGTGCCTGATTTCTTTTCCTTAAAGCTTGGGTAATCATCTCATTTGTAAGTTGATTATAATTTAATTGCATATATTCTCTCTCTAAGAACAGAATTTTGGGACTTTTGAATTACAGCATTGTGGACTCATTGCCACAACTCTACTTGCCCCTTAGTTACAACTCAATATATGTTCACATAGAATGAATTTCTCATGAAATCTGTACTGTGTGTGAATCCTAGGTAAAGAACTAAGTTTGCGGGAAGGAATTCCTAATTGGAGGTGACACTAGAAATACACTAAAGGGATAAGATCCATATAAATAATATAGGTATTATATTTTTCACAGAAATAGACAATGTAATGTTTCTGTTTGGATAGTACTATCTGTTTTGTGAAAACTACCCAAGTTCTTTTCTATTTCTTCTTACTCTCATCAACCACATGGGACCTGGAAATGAAACACAAATTTCAAAATTTTTCTCCTGGGATTTTCAGAGGATCCAGAAGTGCAGCCCCTCCTCTTTTGGCTGTTCCTGTCCATGTACCTGGTCACCATCTTTGGGAACCTGCTCATAATCCTGGTCATCATCGCTGACTCTCACCTCCACACACCCATGTATTTCTTCCTCTCCAACCTATCCCTTTGTGACATCTGTTTATCCTCCACCACTGTCCTAAAGATGCTGGTGAACATCCAGGCACAGAGCAGAGTCATAACCTACACAGGCTGCATCTCCCAGATGTACTTTTTCATGATCTTTGTAGGGTTGGATGTCTTCCTCCTGGGCGTGATGGCCTATGACTGCTTTGTGGCCATCTGCAACCCCCTTCACTACACAGTCATCATGAACCCCCATATCTGTGTCCTGATGGATCTGGGTTCCTGGGTCATGAGTTTTATGCAATCTTGTTTACAGGAGTTAATGATATTACGGCTGTCTTTTTGCACACAAGTAGAAATCCCACACTTTTTCTGTGAACTTCGTCAGATGGTCCAACTTGCTTGTTCTGACACTTTTTTCAACTACTTAGCAATGTATTTAATAGCGGGAGTGCTGGCTGGAGGTCCCCTTGGTTGGATCCTTTTCTCTTATTCTAAGATTGTTTCCTCCATACTTGCCATCTCATCAGCTCAGGGGAAGTATAAAGCATTTTCCACCTGTGCATCTCACCTTTCAATGGTCTCCCTATTTTATTGTACAGGCATAGGGGTGTACCTAAGTTCTGCTGCTTCACACAACACACATTCAGGGGCATCAGCCTCAGTGATGTACACTGTGATCACTCCTATGCTGAACCCCTTCATCTACAGTCTGAGGAATAAAGACATAAGGGCGACTCTGAACAAATGCTTTAGAGGAAAGTCTGCAAAGTGTCGTTTATTCTAGGGGGGTGAAATACAGTATTAGCACCTTTCAAACCCTCAGAACTAGAAATCTGCTTTCTTTAGACAGCTCAAGAATGTAAACCTGCCAAGAATCCAGATGACCTCAAATATAATGAAGTAAAAATTTCAGTGTGTTAAGAGATCAACTTTTAATTTTTGATGATGAGAAATTTCTCCTTGACATTGCTAGATTCATGTCCATATTTAAGGAGTTTGGTTAATGGTATAGAGGAATGTGTTGCATTTTCTATATTATTTTATTATATCACCTTTATGTTTTGCTTGAATACTTCCAGGGCTGCCGATGAATATATCTCTCTGCTCCCTCTGAAACAATATCAGCCTTTGTTCAAAATTACATCATTAATTTAAAAGAGCAGGCATTCGTCAATCTAAATATTTACTTTAATATCCATTTATTTTTATCTTTTTTGTTCACTGCTTTCTTCTATATATTTGCTCATATATGACTGTAAAGAAGAGTTTAAATATCTGCCTAATAATCCCTCTTGGAGTGGAGTGTTCTAATTCAGAGCCATAATTTATTACTACACAAATGTCCATGTCCTTGCACATACTGCTGGTTACCAGACAGCTAATATTAATGTAGTTTCCTTTTAATATAGTTATCTGCAATTAACTTGAATTGCAAGGTTATCATGAATGCTGTATTTATTTTTCTTTCTTTATTTTTCAATGTTACATTAAAAAATATAAGAGGTCACCATATACCCACCATCCCCCTCACCCCACTCCTCCCACATCAACAACCTCTTTCATCATTGTGGGACACTCATTTCATTTGGTGAATACATTTTGGAGCACTGCTGGTCCACATGGATGATGGTTTACACAGTAAACCATGTGAGTATGTGATCCCTATACAAATCAACACAGCATTCTTTAATGAACTAGAAAAACTAACCAGGAAATTTATTTGGAAAGGAAATAGGCCCCAAATAGCCTTTTAAAAAGGAAAATGAATTTGAGGAATCACACTACCTGACTTCAAAACAGACTACAAAATTACAGTAGTGAAAACAGCATGGTATTGGTACAAGGATAGACTCACTATCCAAAGGAACCAAATTGAGAGTTCTGATATAGACCCTCATATATAAAGTATTTGATATTCAACAAGGCCACCAAACCCACTCAACTGAGAGAAAATGGCCTCCTCAACAAAAGGTGCCTGAAGAACTGGATATCCATATGTAACAGAATGAAAGAGGTTTACCAACTCACACCTTATTCAAAAATGAACTCAAGATAGAGCTAAGACAGAAATATAAGAACCAAGACCACAAATACCTTGAAAAGCAATGTAGGGAAGCATCTGTAATAGGATTGTATTACAGGAACTTGCAATAGGAAATGGCTACAATAACTTCACACCAATAGAACAATTAGATAATGGGACTTCCTCAAAATTAAAGGCCATTGCACCTCAAAGGAGTGTGTTATGAAAGTGAAAAGAGAGCCTACACAATGGGAGAAAATATTTGGTAATCATATATCTGATAGGAGATTTATATCCTGCATATATAAAGAATTCCTATATCTGAAAAATAAAAAGACAAAAACATCATTTTAAAAATGGGAGAAAAATTTGAACAGATGCTTCTCCAATGAGGAAAAACAAATGGATAAAAAGCACATGAAAAAATGCTCACAATCACTAGCTATTAGAGAATTGCAAATCAAAACTACAATGAGATACAATCTTACTCCCATAAGCCTGGCAGCTATCAAAAAATCAGATTCTAGTGCTCCCTACATGCCACCGTAAATGGCTGGTATCTTAGGAACTCATAACCACAGGACTGCACCCCTGGCCCTAAGGCCACTACAACAGTATAGGGCACAACAAAGCATAACTAAGGAAATTACAAAATCAAGAACAATTAACACAGCCCATTTCCAAATGGATACCAGATGTTCCCACAATATCCAGTTTGACTATTGATTACAGTATGATGACAAAGAAACCAGGAGTCCATTCTGCTATTCTCTGGGAATAATTGGCATGTTGTTCAATGCACTGGGTTACTATCTCCCTTCAGGTTACATATTCAGCTGAAAGCCTTCCCCCCCCCCCCCATTATAGATATCTTGACCCATGGGGGGTGGGTATTGTCCATATCTCTGGAGTGGTGCTTCTCCTTGTCTTCATATTGTGTCCCACTCTGGTGTGGATTGGTCAGTTGTCGGAAGACATGTCTAGTTATCCTCAATCACAATGGCAATTGTCCATGGAAGGCCTGCTCCCTCTCCTGACAGGTCAGTGAATGCCCAGCACTGGGTTATGTTGTGAACATGGGCATAGGTATGAGTCCACAACAGTACAGTATTGGCTGCTTTCGACCTGGGACAGAATTGTGGCAGGTTCTGGTGGCTGCTCTGGTCTGGATTTCCGTGCCTTGTCTCCCCACACTAAACCTGATCACAAAGGGGAGAGCTCCACTGGGAGCAATACTATGGGCCACATTTGCAAGTCAAAAGTTCCCCTCAGAAGAGTTTCCCCTGAGTTTTCAGGCAGTGCCACTCATAACTCAGATGGTCATTTAGAAACCCACGGTGTCATCATCAATCTCCTCTTCATGTCGTCTCTTTATGTTAACAGGATGGCTTTGCAACTGTGGCCTTCAATTACAACAGTCCATGACCATATCCACACTACACTACTGTTTGTCCAGACCCCAAGGCAGGGGAGCCATACAATAACAAATTTCCATCCAAAACTTTAGGGAATGCGAGAGAGTCTTATGTGTTCATTATTAAATACAATGGTAAAGCACATCCCCATACAACCAAGTCTAGGGCCTACTGCCCCATTCAACATGGCTGCATATTTATAAGTTCTATTTCCCACAACTGGTGGGTAGCCCACACCTGCAAGTTCGGCGCTTTGGAGACATCGTGTGAAATTTGTATTTTAATAAGCCATTATACTGTTCAATTATGCCTGCAGCATGCACTCAATATGGGACATGCAAATACCAATCAATGTCTTCATTTTTATCCAGGTTTGCACTTTGGAACCTGTGAAATTGGTTCCTCTGTCCCTCTACACATCAAGAGAATGCCCATACTGGGCACTTAAAATATTCAATGCCAAAATGCTACTTTTCTGGGTGGCTATATGGAATAGAAGTTCAAAATCTAAACCTGTATTAGTATCCACAGTTGTGAACAGAAAATTATATCTTTTATCAGAGGGAAGGGATCCACTATAATCTAGCTGCCATAACTGTAGGAGGTTTGTCTCCTTGCTTTACAACTCCTTTCAGGGGAACCTGATTTCTGCATGGGTATTATTTAGCATATAGCTCCCAGGTTGTTAACATGTTCATTGCATCTGCAGTTCTTAATGGGATGCTATATCACCTGGCTATCTGCAGGAAGGTTCGAGCCTCCACATGAGCCATGTGTCTATGTAACCATGTGATCCATCCATCTTTTGGATGGTTAAAAGCTCTCGTTGTAGATTCTGCAGTCATTTCCTGGGCTTATGAGAGGATTATGCCCTGCAACATGATTAACAGTTATGCTACATTCTTGTCCTTTGGATCACAAGTCCTATCACAAATTTTGTCACCAGAGAGGTCTTTTACCAATCATCCATTCTTGCCACTCCCCCTGGGACAGCCATAAATTTAGTCCTTTGTACATGGCCCAAATATCTGTACACATAGTAATGGGGTTCTGTTCATGCGTTATAACTAGCCACATGGCTCTCAGTTCAGCCCATTGGATGCTTTGACAAAATCTGGTTTCAAATCAGATATCTTCTGTATCCACTCAGATACCTGCAATGACCCAAGTTATCACTATGCCTTTGGTGGACCCATATGTATACCAGGCATCAGCAGGTATTGCATCCATTCCATCCCTGTGCGGGTTACACTTCCTGGGGACCAGGAAGCCCTCTGAATGAATGGTCAACTCAACACTCTATGGGTCCTAATACTTCCTGCAACTCTGAAGACAGGGGCTAGTACTCAACATTGACTGGTTTCAGATATAAACCCCACTTAGCCATTGTGGTCATCTGAGTCACCCCAGTTCTGGGGGCATTCAACTACAAAATTACCATCCTGCCACAGGGAGGGAGGTTCATATTAGGACTCATTGTGATCCTGTAAGCACTTCACAAGCCTGAAGAGTGGCTTATACTACCCCTAACTGGTGCTCAATGAAAGAAGAGCAGAGTTCTGCCCCTTTCCATAGTTGACACCAGAACCCTATGGGCACCATGCACTTCCCCTGTGTTTTCCAGTGGCCCATAACAGGAGAATCACTGCCCCCAGATACCAAAGATTCAAAGGGTAACAAAACCCACCCCCATCATGCACAGTCAGGTTCACCCGGGCTAAAGATCCACTCACCATGCCCAGAACCTCCTACTGGCTATGCCAAATGTTGGGTCCTTGATCCTTTGCCATCGTGGGGGAATCAGGGTCATTTGCAAAGAAGAAGGCATGCAGAGACATGGGGAATTTATGCATTTTGAGCTATTCCATGCTCTTTTCCACCTTTCCCTGCTCTTTCTCTCTCTAATTTTCCTTTAAGCTTCATTTGTTCTCTCCACTCCTCTGTTTACACGGGAGCTGCTTTTATGTTACTAGTATCAGAATATATGATGGCTCTTACAGTGGCATACCTATCATTCTGCATATACTGAACAGCTGGCTTATGGGTCAGTCAGGATCAAGTTCAATCCCTGGAAGCTGAGTGCAGTTATGTTGTCATTGTAGCTCAGATATGGCCAAGAAGTATCCAGTTTGATTAGGTCATTTAACTATTGGGCTTCAGCTCCCCCTATGCTAGGTTTGTTTTGTGGAACTTTTTTCAATAACATTGTCAAACTTTACAACTTAGAGGTGATCACTTTTAACAATTTAGAAAAGCATATTGCAATTTTTTTTTCCGTTGGGTATTGGCAAAATGTGTTTACTTATAAAAGAACTGTGGGCTCATTTAAATTCTCCATCCCAGAGCAGAAGACCAATTATTTATTAGTAGCAGTATACGACTGTTAGTTTTTCCCACCCAGTAGAATTTTGCCTTAATGCTTCCTTAAAAAAGAACTTTCAAATCCTTCAGTGAAGATGACATCTTCTTTTAATTTCACTTTCATGCAATAATAGTATGATGAAATTTTTTCCAGTTATAACTTCATGTACATCTCCTAAGTGAATTGTTAATATTCGATACTGTTTTTTTGCTCATAAAATTGGTAATCTTTCTGCTTCTCATGATTAGGAGATTTGAGTGAATGGGTTTTTCATTTTACTTTTTCTGCTTGATATTTTTGCCTTGAGTTTTTCAATATGATCTTCCAATTTTTCATCTTATCCTCTCATTTTTCTACCAAAGACTTTATAATCAGAAAATACTATTTTTTAAGATTGAAACTACACAGAAATTTAAGTATCTATATGTTCATTTGTATTTTCTTCTAACAGCTAGTATTTTCCCTTATTTCATATTTGTTTGAAATTTATTTGAGAATAGAGAGATACAGTCTAACCTTATGGTCTTCTAAATAGTTAATGTCATCAAACACTTTTTCATAATGTTAAAACAACTTGTCTAATGTAAATAAGAACTAAATGTATTAAAGTTAATGTGACATAAATTAATATATGCTAAATGATAGTGAACAGAAAATTAAATTTAAAAACCTAGGGTTATTCCATTTAAAATCATAAAATGAAATATGAGTGTCACATTTCCATTATTCTTGAAATTTTCTGGAATTTTAAACCAAGGCAAAATCATTTAAAAATAAATGGCTATTAGGAATTATATGGAATATGTGTTATTTATAAATTATTTGGTGAAAGAAAATGGATTTGAGAAAAATTGCTAAAGTGATAAAAAAACAGAAAGCTAACATGACAATACCAAAAATACTCAAAAGATTTTCTAACATAATTGAAATATCACAGACATATTGGAGGGAGTAATCTCTACCCTATTAATATTGAACCTAAACAACCCATAGCCAGAGATGACCATGATATTCATAAACACTGCAAGGACATTTACTGAAATGGTATTTAAATATCCAAAATATTTTTCTATTATTGCAGTAAGAATATGAACTTTAAAAAATGTTAACTCTTTCTAAATTAATTCATATCTTTAATGGAATCCACATTAAAATTCCAATGATATTTTCTTTGCATGTGGCTCAATGATTCTGAATTCATCTAGTAGAATAAAATGGCACCTGGAGTGAAGTTATGATAGAATGCTAGGTGAATTTATTTATTCAATATTTAAATAAATTATGAAGATATAAAAATAAAAATAAAGACCAAAGATTTGAAGCTTCTCACTATAAATACTTAAACATCATGAAATAGATTATCATTTTAAGGAAGCAATGAAAGAGACAATGGAAATTTAATTGCTTAGCAAAAGTGTTTTATAGATAAAAGAGAAAATTTATTAACTCAAATAGAGAAACTGCTTGTACAAAGGAGGGTATATGGGAAATCTTTACTTTCTCCATGATCTTTCCTTAAACCTACAGCTGCAGTCAAAAAATGTTTAATTAAAATTAAACAAACCATTATATTTCATTAAGAAAACATTGAAGAAAGGCCTAAAAATGGGTGGTACACAAACAGAATATGACATAATAGAATATTTTTAATCTGATGAGCATTGGAGTATATTGGAAAATATTCAATAGATTCTCTAATCTTAAAAGAGGACAGTACTTAGTCTCCATTTCTGTTGAATTTATATCAGAAAAACTGTCACATAAATGAAATGTAAACAATAAATAGTTATTAGAAAGTATGTTAAATTTTGAGCATTAGAATTGACAAAGGCACTAGAGAATGTAACATGTGCAAATGATTGAAAGATATAACAAAGGACATTGAATGATTGAAATATCTGTCCTTGAGTTGGGAAATTTCCAATCTCACAGCATTGACACGTAAGGTGTTAGAGTGCTAAGAATGCATTGTAGCATTGGATCCCAGGGGATTCAAAGGGGATAATCTGATGCAGGACATATTACTAGGGAATATCTGAATGCTCATTTTCCCAGAGTGGGTTATACCATTGGATAGAGACCCATATAATGAGAGTGAAGATAGACCCACATCCTGGGGATGACTAATGCCATCAAATAGAGGGAACTGTATCTCTCAAGAGAAAAGGTTCCTCCCAGGGCATTAGGGCAGTTGAGCAAGTCAAACCGGCAACACTGTTGCAAGTATCTCTGAACATGGCTCCTCAAGAAATGAATATTGACTGTCACTGTGGGCCCCAAGGGGAGGGGGAAATAGATATTGAATAGATGGAACCAACATAACTGTGAGGGCAATAGAAGTGTTTCACAAGAGTACACAAGGATGGATATAAAACAAGTAATATTTTGGCAAAAACATATAGGGGATGACAGACTAATAATGTAAACCATAATGTAAAACATAGGATACCTAAAAATTTAGGAAACTGTATAGCCTAAAGTATAAACCACAATGTAAACACAAATGTTACCTTGTTTGAAAGTTATTGTCTCAATATCTGTACATCAGTTTCAGTAAATATGTTAAGTTAAAAGATTATCGCTGTGGAAGGGAAAAGGTTTTATAATGGATATGTGGGAGTACTGTATATTGTATATATGAATTACTGTGATCTAGGGCTCTTGTGAAGAGAAGCTCAATAATTAGGAAAAAAGAAAAGAAAAAGATAGGATGTAAAATTTTTCCAAATCAATATATATTCTATATCTAACCTTTAAACTCATTGCTATATTCCATTTTACTACTAAGGGAGCCTGACATTTTATTGGGCTTCACTTTTCAGGAAGTTTTGGATCGCAGAGTGGTTCAACAATGGCGGCAGAGGAATACTGGTATGGGATGTTATTGACAGTTGATATATGGTTGACAGGGAATTATACAGGGCATGTGTCCAGGGTGCATGGAAATGTTTGGATATACTCAGAGTGGAAATAATTAAAAACAACAGCTGGGGGGGTACTGGGTTCCTGTTTGGGGGGGGGGAAGCTCTGTCGTGGTCCCTAGGGGAGCAGCAGCAGTCCCCAGGTGCAATGGTAAGGACCTGGATGGAATGAGGGCCCAACAGTGAGCCCCTGATACTAATGACTATGCTTGTGAGCCTATAACCTGAAATAAGAACAAGGCCTAGAGCAGTACTGTGCCTAAGAGTTCCCTGCCGACAGCCTCCGTGTTACTCAAATGTGGCCAGTCTCGAAGCCAAACTCAGCAGGTAAATGCAATGCCTTCCCCCCAGCGTGGGACATGACACACGGGGATGAGCCTCCCTAGCACCAAGGGACCACTACCAAGTACCAGCTGATGACGTAATTAGAAAACGACCTTATATTAAAGGTTCAACGCGGGCCAGCAGAATATCCCTGTCTACATATAATAACAGGAGTTAAAAATGCTGTTTGACCTAAAGTAAGGGGGAAATGGAAAGGAGAAATGAGTTTATATGGCTATGAGTCTCTAAAAAAGAGTCTGGAGGTTGTCAGAAGCATTGCCCTTATGCACAACTGAGCAGAGTCTCAGAGACAGATAAAGTAGATACAACCTCAGGTATTGGTTCTTTTGAGGGATAAAGAGACCCACGGGCTCTATGGTCATGGCAGATGGGGTTCACTGCCATGTCAAATGGCCCTTCTTTGGAGCTGGTGTTTCTGTGTGATGGAACTGGACTCAGAGGGTATCTCTTTTCACAAGACTTGCATGCTACTTTACTGGAATTGTAGTTGGTGCTGGGGTTTAAGATATATTTAGGGGATTTGAATCTCTGGATTGACAATATGATACCCAGGCCCAGAGCCTCAACAGACTTCAACTCCTACACTCTGATTTATTGGACTTACCCCACTCAGCTAACATGGAGTTGAAGGTGGTCAGCCAACACACCATGGGGTCTAGAGTGTTTACAACTGAAAGCAGGAGGAGTGCATCCAGTATCCATGTGGAATCTAAGCCCCCAATTGACAGAGATGTGCAATGGACACAATCAATCCAATGTCCACAGAGAAAACGTGGCATTGGTGTGGGAAGGGTGGCCCTGGTGGCTGCTGCGTGCGGGGAATGGGAGGAAGAGATGAGATGGGGAGGCATTTTCGGGACGTGGAGTTGTCCTGGGTGGTGCTTCACGGACAATTACGGGACACTGTAGATCCCCCAGGTCCCACTGGATGTAACGTGGGAGAGTGTGGGCTATGATGTGGACCATTGACTATGCGGTGGAGTGATGCTCAGAGATGTACTTACCAGGTGCAATGGATGTGTCATGATGATGGGAGAGAGTGTTGCTGTGGGGGGAGTGGGGGGTGGGGGTGGTGGGGTTGAATGGGACCTCATATTTTTTGAATGTAATATTTAAAATAAAATAAAATAAAAAAAAGAAGACAAAAAATGCAACAAAGCAAATGAACACAAAAAATGCTACCTGTTAGTGATCCTGTATCAATCTCTCTACCCTTTCCTGCCATACAAAATCTCTATAATTTATTTATATTTTCTTTTTATATAGATGGATTTTAACAATATGCCGTAAACTTTGGTTTCAGATGTTCACTTAGCATATGTGCTTTATTTATTGTTAATGGAAGGTTATTATTATATTACTATATACCACTGCTAATAGTTTGCTTTGGCAGTATTTTCCCAAAATATATCCTGATATTAATATATTGTAACATTAACATAAATTTTTCTAGTTCATGCAAAAACATTCTTATATATACATCATCAAATGTACCCATTTTTCATAAGAAGTTTCAAGATACTATATATTCCCATGTTTTGTTTTGTTTTTTACCATTTTTTCTAGTATTATACATGACATTGGAACCACCCTTTCAACCACTATCATACCCATATATTAGTTTTGCTAATTACAAACACTCAGAGGTCCTTTCACCCTTTCTATGCATTACCAAACATGTGCAAATAGACTTTACTGTACAAATTAACCTCATCTTTGCTTTCTCTAATACCATTCTGTTTTCTGGTGATGTATAGTCTAACTACTGATTCCACAAGTTTGCTCATTATATTTGGTATAAAATAGTGAAATCATACAAAATATTGCCTTTTTTGTCTGGCTTACTTCACTCAATATAATGTCCTCCAGGGAGAGATGTTGTCATATGCTTCATGACTTCATTTATTTTCAAAGCTGAATGATAGTCTACTGTATGTATACACTACAGTTTGCTTATCCATTTTCAGTTTATGGACACTGAGGTTTATTCTATCTTTTGGCAATTGTGAATGACGTCCAAAATAACATTATTGTGCAGGTGTCTTTTTATGTCCCTTTTCTCAGTTCTTCTGGTTAATGTCTTGTAATGGTATTACAGGTCACATGGCTGATCTTTATCTAACTTCCCTAGAAACTGCCTAACAGAGTACCACAGCCACTGTACCACACTACATTTCCACTTACAGTGAGGAAGCATTCCGATTTCACCACATCATTAACACTTGCAGTTTTGCTTTTTCTAAGACTGAGCATGCTATTTGGTGTGAAATGATATTTCTTTGTAGCTTTCATTTGCTTTGCCATAGTTGCTAGTAATATAGAACATTTTAGCATGGTACTTTATTGCTACTTATATGTCATCATTAGAAAAATGTCTAATCAAAGCTATTGCCCATTATATAAATTGTATCTGTTTGGTTGTTTATTGTTAATTTGGCGGATCTCTTATTTTTCATGAATCTTGCACTTTGTTGGATGTGTAATTTACAGTTACTACCAATGAGTAGGTTAACTTTTCACCTACCTCACAAAGTTCTAAATGTGCAAAAGTGTATAAATTAAAGGGAGTCCCATTTATCTATTTTTCTGTTGTTGCTTGTTCTTTGCTTGTAGGGTTTAAGAGACAAACACCTTGCACAAGACATTGAAGATATTTCCTTACATTACCTTCCAGATAAATGGTCCTGGATGTTATGTTTAGATCTTTGATCCATTTGGAGTTGATTCTTTTCTATGGTGTAAGAACGGGACCTTCTTTCATTCATTTGGTTAGGGATATCTAGTACTCCAAACGCCATTGTTGAATAGTGTGTTCTGATCCAGTAAAGTGATTTTATAAACATCAAATATCAGTTGCCCATAGAGTTGAGGGTCTATTTCTGAATGCTCAATTTGATTCTTTTCATCAATGTGTCTATCTTTATAAAAATACTGTGATGTTTTTATCACTGTAACTTTGTGTTATAGTTCAACATCAGGAACCATGAGTCCTCCAAATTTACTGTTCTTTTTAAGGATGCTTATGGTTACTCAGGGCTACTGCACCTTCCAAATAAGTTTGATAATTGACTTTTCTATTTCTGTAAATTACGTTTTTGGGAATTAAGACTGGGATTGCATTGAAACTATAAATCAGTTTGGGTAGCATTGACATCTTCATGGAATTTAAACATCTAATCCAAGAAAACAGAATATCCTTCCATGTGTTTAGGTTTGTTTTAATTCTTTTCATATTGTTTTTTTTTTTTAATTGATGATGTGTACTTGAAGACAACTGTCACGGGAAAGGCCAAGAGAAATTTCTGGAATATGTTCTCCTAAAAAATAATTTTTAAAGAGCACCCTTACTTCGTTTGTAGACTCTAAGAGATTAGTGAGCTCGTCAGTGTTTGAAGAATCAGGGGTTATAAATTAAAAGCTCACTTAATTTATAATAGGGAAGATGAAGGAGAAAAGCACCTATTGGAGATTGAATTTGGGTTACTGTAAACCTAATCAGATGGTGACTCAATTTCATGGTGTAAACTCTGGAGCCAATTTACACACACTGCCAACAAAAACACAGTTTTATACGAGAAATTATGTTTCACCCAAAACCATATAACAAAGGTCGTTGCTAGAATGTGGGATCATGGCAACAGATTAGGCAGAATGTGCTCATTTCTCACAAAAACAATAGAGAAACAGCCAAAGTCCAACTGAGGGACACGCTTTGAGGGCCAGCAAACCAGGGCAGTGCTTTACAACTCCCAGGAGGGTGAGAAACAGAGAGATGAAGAAACCCAAACAGCAAACAGTCAGTTACAAAATCTCCCAGCCAACAGAAAGGGCTCCCATCCACCACCTACCAGATAAAGTGTGGGAGCAGAACCCATGCTCATTTCAGCTTACTGAAAGTAGAGCTGACATCATCCTCCCTGCTAACTGTTACAAGGGAAAAGGGAAGCAGAGTCTGGGGTACTTTTCTTCAGTGAATTTGGCCAGCAGTGACCACTTTTAATTTTGGCTCTGGCCAGAAAAAACAGAGAAAACAAAAAGAGATACACCTCTGTGGAAAGGTGCTGCAACAAGCACCATCTGCTAGCAGGCCTGGAAATTATATGGACAGAAACTGCTTTTAGAGCTTTCCTTACTGCACCTCTGGGAGAAAGTCTGCATCCCATTATTCGTTTCTGGCAGAGTTTTAGTAACTTAAGCTGGTAATTTTAAAGACTTAGGAGAAGTTATATCAAATAACAAGGAGCTGTGAAAAAATAATAACTATGGGCAAGAATGAGAAATTTGCCATCAGAGTAAATTTACAAACATATCAAATGCCTAGACATCAGCAAAAAATTATGAGGCATATTAGGAAACAAGAAGAGATGGCCCAGCCAAAGGAACAGAACAAATACCTTGAAGAGATTCAGGATTTGAGACAATTAATCAAGAGTAGTCACACAATACACTTAAATCATTTTAAAGAATTTAAGAAAATATGACTGAATAGATAAAGAATATTAAGACACTGGATGTGCATAAAGAACAATTTGAACATCTTCAAAAAAGGTTAAGTGACATTATGGTCATGAAATACATAATGGATGATATTAAAATGTTTTGGAATGAAATAAGAACAGATTTGAAATGCTCAGAAACAGAATTAGTGTATTTGCAGGCAGAACTTCTGAACTGGAAAAAACAGGAGAACAGGAAGAGAAGAGAAAGGTATTGAATGACAATGCAAAATGCAAAAATATATGCATTATTGGCATCCCAGAATAAGAGAATGGAACAGGGGAAGAAATAATTTTGAGGAAACAATGATTGAAAACTTCCCCACCCCTATGAAAGACATAAATATCTATATCCAAGAAAAATGCACAGGAAACAGAACAGGCCTACCTGAGACACCTACAATTCAGAATGAGAAATATCAGTGATGAAGGGAAGATTTTGGAAGGAGCAAAAGAAAAGAACAGCATCACATTCAAGGGAAACTCAGTATCATTAACTGCCAACCTCTCATCAAAAACCATGCAGGAGAATGGAAGTTATAATAATCAGCCGAAAGTGTGTTGATGCAAAATAAAAGAAATTGCTTGGGTTTTATAAAGGGTATTTATTTGGGGTAGGAGCTTACAGATACAAAGCCATAAAGCATAAGTTACTTCCCTTACCAAAGTCTATTTCCATTCTCTGGAGCAAAACGGCTACCGATATCTGTGAAGGTTCAGGCTTCCTGAGTTCATCCTTCCTCAGACTTCTTTTTTTCCTGGGCTCAGTGTTTCTCTTTACCTAGGGTTGGCTTCTCTTTCCTCTGTGAGCTTACCTCCTGGGGTTCCAGATTCATGCTTCTGTATCAAAATCCAAAATCAAAGCCCCAACATCAAAAAACATCCCACTCTGCCCTTTGCCATACTTTTTGTCTGTGAGTCAACACCAACCAAGAGTGGTGCCTTAATACCCTACTGGCACAAGAGGTATATCTAATTACTTAATCAAGTAAACCTCTGAAACCAATATAATCTTATATGCCCAGAGGAAATGACCAGTTTAAAACATAATCCAATATTACTTTTTTGAATGCATCAGCAGAAGTGGTACAATGTATTCAAACTATTAAGAGACAAAAACCACTAGCCAAGAATTCTGTATCAGGCAAAACTGTCCTTCAAAAATGAATGGAAGTTCAAATAATTCACGGACAAACAAAAACTGATAGAATATGTTACCAAAAGCCCAGAATTATAAGAGATACTAAAAGGAGTGCTGCAGCCTGCAAATAAAAACAAGATGAGTAACATAGCGAGGAGTGTAGAAATGAAGAATATTCAAAAGAATAAAAACCTAAACTGTAGTATATAAAATGACAACAGAAAACCAAAGATCAAAATGGATGAAATAAGTAATTCCTTTAGAGTCATAACATTGAATGTTAATGATTTGAACTCCCCAATCAAAATACCCATATTGATATGATTGATTAAAAAATATGAGTCATCTATATTTTATCTTCAAGAGGCTCACCTCAGAAATAGGGACACAAACAGGTTAAAAGAGAAGGGCTGGAAAATGATATTCCATATAAATAGTAACCAAAGGAGAGCTGGAGTAGTGATATTTATGGCAGAAAAAAATAGATTTTAAATGCAAAACTGCTATTAGGGATTAAAGAGGTCATTATGTATTAATAAAAGGGGCACTTCACAAAGAAGAAATAGCCATACTAAACATTTATACACCTAACCTAAAAGCCCCAAGACACATGAGGCACATGCTGGTAAAGCTGAAGGGAGAAATAGATGTCTCTACAATAATATTTGGATAATTTAATACGTAACTTTCAGTATTGAATAGAACATCTGGACAGGGAATAAATAAAGAAACAGAGAACTCAAATAATATGATGAATGAAGTAGACCTCACATACGTCTACAGAGCACTGCACATCAAAACAGCAGGATATACATTCCTTTCAAGCATTCGTGGATCCTTCTCCAAATATACCATATGTTGCATCACATGACAAGTCTCAAATTTTAAAGTGATTGAAATTATGCCAAACACTGTCTCTTATCATAACAGAATGAAACTGGAAATCAAATAATGGACAGAAAAAAAGGAAAATATCTAAATATATGTAAGTTAAACAACACACTCTTCAACAATCAGGGGGCGAAAGAATAAAATGGAAGATAATTCAGTAAATGGGTTGAGATAAAAGAAAGTGAGAACACAACCTATCAAAATTTATGGGACACTGCAAAGGCAGTGTTAAAGGGAAATTTATAGCCTTCAAAGGCTTACATTAACAGTGTTTCAAAATGTATTCACAAAATGCAATGAATGTGCCAAAATGGTGAAAGATGTTGATGTGGGAAGAGTGGGGAGGAGTGGGGTGTGTGGTATGTGGGAATCTCATAATTTTGGTGATCTATGTACCTTAAAAAACACAATTTCATAATAAAAAAATAAAAACAATAAAAAAGAAGGAAGAGCCAAAATTGATGATCTAACTACACATCTGGAAGGACTAGAAAAATAACAGCAAACTAACCCACACCAAGCTGAAGTAAATAAGTAGAAAATAACAGGACAGAAATAAATGAAATCAAAAGCAATTAAACATTAACATAACAAAACCAAAAGTTGGTTCTTTGAGAAATTCAACAAAGTTAAGAAATCCTTTCCAGATTGACAAAGAAGAGAAGAGAGAAGACACAAATGTAAAATGAGAAATGAGAGGGGGAACATTAACACTGACCCCCAGAAAAAAGAGAAATCTTAAGAGGATACTATGAACAACTGTATGCCAAAAATAAAAAAACAACAACTGGAAAATGTAGATGAGATTTGTGAGTTCCTGGAAACACATGATCCACCTACACTGAGTATAGAAGAAATACAAGACCTCAACAAACCAATCACAAGTGAAGACATGGAAGCACTCATCACAAACGTCCCAAGATGAAAAGCCTAGAAAGAGATGGCTTCACAGATGAAGTCTACCAATCCTTCAAAGATGAACTAATACTGACCTTCTCAAGTTCTTCCCAGAAATTGCACAGGAAAGAATACTACCAAACTCATTCTATGAAGCCAGCATTACCCTAATACCTAAACAGGATAAAGATACTATGAAAAAAGAAAATTACAGATGAATATCTCTAATAATTATAGATGGATATATCCTCAACAAAATCCTTCCAAACAGAATCCAAAAGCACGTTAAAAGAATTATACACCATGATCAAGTTGGCTTTATCCCAGGTAAGCAAGTGTGGTTCAACACAAGAAAATCAATTATTTCAGTAAACCACATTGACAAATTGAAGAAGAAAAATCACATGATCCTCTCAGTTAATGGAGAAAAGGCATTTGACAAATTACTGTACCTTTCTTGATAAAAGCAATCTAAAAGATAGGAATAGGACACTTTCTTAATATGTTGATGCACATATATGAAAATACTACAGCTAACTTTGTATTTAATGGTGAAAGATTGATAGCTTTTCCATTGAGAACAGGAACAAGATAAGGATGCTGACTGATACCATTATTATTCAATATTGTGCTAAAATTTCTAGCTAGATCAATTAGGATAGTCAAAGAAATAAAGGGCACCCAAATAGGAGAAGAAGTAAAACTTTCACTATTCTCTGAAAACATGATACTTTATCTAGGAAATCCTGTAAAAACCACATCAAAGCTACTAGAATTAATAGACAAGTTCAGGAAAGTGGTCAGATACAAGGTTAATATGCAAAAATCAACAGCATTTCTATACACTACTGATATGCAATCTGAGGAAGAGATCAGAAATAATTCTATTTATTATAGTGATCAATCAAATTTTTAAGAATAAAGTTAACCAAGGACATAAAAATCTTGTATTCAGAAAACTACAAATCACTGCTAAAAGAAACTGAAGACAACTTAAATGGAAGGACATTCTGTGTTCATGATTGGAAGAATAAATATTAAAATATCAATTTTACCCAAACTGATTTACGAATTCAATGTAATCCCAATAAAAACCACAACCTTTTTTGTGGAAACCACAAAGGTAGTGTTCAATATTTGCAAAGGATATGTGACCCCTAATAGCCAAAGTGTCTTTAAAAAGAACAAAGTTGGAGGACTCTCACTTCATGATTTTAAAACATATTATTTAGCTACAATGGTAAAAACAACATGAAACTGCCATAAGAACAGGCAGACAAAAGGAACTGAGTCAAGACTCAAAAATTGAACCTCATTTCTACAGTCAGTCCAACAATTTTGACAAGGCTGTTAAGCTCACTCACCTGGGTCAGAACATGCTATTCCGTAAATGTTTCAGGGAGAACTGGATATACTTACCCAAAAGAAAGAAAGGAAACCCTGATTTCACAACTTACACAAAAACTAACTCAAAATAGATCAATGATTTAAATATCAAAACAGCAACCATAAAATTCCTAGAAGAAAATTTTGGAAAACATCTTCAAGATTTTGTGGTAGGTGGTAGTTTCTTAAATCTTATACCCAAAGCATGAGCACCAAAAAAAAAAAAAGTTGCATCCTCAAACTTCAGCACTTTTCAACCTCAAAAGACTTTGTCAAAATGTTGAAAAAGCAAGCAACACAGTGGGAGAAAATATTTGGAAATCGCATATCTGATAAGGGCTTAATACCCATTCTTTATAAGGGGATCATACAACTCAACAATAAAAAGAGAAAATATCTGATCAAAAATTGAGCAAAAAATTTGAAAAAAAATTTCCGAAGGAGAAATACAAATGCCAAAGAAAGCCATGAAAAAATGTTCAGTATTGCTAGAGGTTAGGGAAATGCAAATCAGAAGCACAATGAGATATCATTTAACAGCTGTTAGACTGCCTGCTATTAAAGTTGGAAAACTGTAAATGTTGGAGAGGATGTGGAGAGATATGAATACTTATTCAATGTTGATGGGAATGTAGAATCATACAGCCACTGTAGAGGACTGTTTGGCAGTTCCCTCAAAAGTTGAATATATATAGACTTGCCATAGTACCTGGCAATGCCATTCCTAGGTATATAAATAAAAGAATGGAAAGCAGTGAAATGAACAGATATCTGCACATCAATGTTCCTAGTTGTGTTATTCACAAAAACCAAAAAATGGAAACAACCCTGTTGTCCAACAACTGAAGAATGGATAAACACATTGTGGATTATACAAATGATAGAATATTGTGTAGCACTAAGAATAAATGAAGTTGTGAAACATGGAAATATGGATGAACCTGGAGGACATTATGTTGAGTGAAGCAAGCCTAACACCAAAGGGCAAATGCTTTATGATTGCCCTATTATGAATTAAATTTACCATGTGAAGTATAAATATACTATGAGAAATGAATATGAGTAGAATTGCATATATAAGACCATTTTTCTTTGACGCTGTACAAATGTAAGTATACAGTACAAATTATTAATATCATACAAAATAGCCCAAAACATTATAATAAGTGGAGACCAGAAACTATATATTGTATAATTTCATTTATATAAAATGTAATTATAATTCAATTCATAAAGATGCATGTACAGTAGTGGTTATGGAAATCTGAGTTAGGAATGATAAGTGATGTGGAGTGTTCCTTTCTTGTTTAATGAAATTGTTCTAAAATTTTTGAGATGATGAATATACAACACTGAGATAATACTAAAAACCATTGATTATACACTTTGGATAGAATAACTAGAAACATCAACTCTATGCTGTGGAGGAAATATAGAGAGATTGAGAGGTGTGGAATTCTCTTGTTTCCTCGTTTTTTATTAGAATTATTTAAATAATGAAAATGCTCTAATAATGATAAAAGTAGTAAATGCACAAATATGGGATTATTGCAAATACAGTTGATTGTAGAAATTGAATGAATTGTAAGTTTGTCAATATGTATCTACAAAATCGATTTTGACACTTTTTCAAAAAGTGGTTGCTTTGTCCTGGCAGCAACTGCAGTACACCTTTATCCTTCTGGTATCTCTGACAATTTTATAAATACCAAATTACATATATTAACTATTTTCCTTCTGAAAATTCAGGCAACTGTTTCTGACTTTAATACTGCTTCTAGAGAATACTATAAGAGAGACTATTTGATTCAAAATAAAACATGGGGCTTCAAATTTCAGGGAGTTCTGGATCACAGAGTGGTTCAACAAAGGCAATGCAGAAATACTGGTATGGGTTACCATTGACAGGGGATATATGGCTGACAGGGAGCTGTACAGAACGTATGTTCAGGGTGCATGGCAATGTTTGGATATACTCATAGTGGCAACAATTAAAAACCACAGCAGGGGGGGTACTGGGTTCCTGAACAGTGGTGCTCTGTCGTGGTCCTTAGGGGAGCAGCGACAGACTCCCAGGTGCAGCAGCGGGAACTGGGAGGGAGTGAGGGTTCAACAGTGAGCCCCTGACACTAATGACTATGCTTGTGAGCTGATAAGCCTAAAATAAGAACAAGGCCTAGAGCAGCATTGTGCCTGGGAATTTCCTCCTGTCAGCCTTCATGTTACACAAATGTGGCCAGTCTCGAAGCCAAACTCAGCATGTAAATGCAATGCCTTCCCCCCAGCGTGGGACATGACACCCGGGGATGAGCCTCCCTGGCACCGAGGGACCACTATCAACTACCAACTGATGATGCAACTGGAAAATGACCTCATACGGAAGGTTCAACGTGGTCAGCGGAATATCCCTGTCTACATAAAATAACATGACTTTAAAATGCTGTTTGACCTAATGTAAGGGGGAAATGGAAAGGAGAAATGAGTTTATATGTCTACGAGTCTCTAAAAAAGAGTCTGGAGGCTGTCAGAAGGATTGCCCTTATGCACAACTGAGCAGAGTCTGAGAGACAGATAAAGCAGATACAACCCCCAGATATCGGTTCCTTCGAGGGCTAAAGAGACCCATGGGAGTTATGGTCATGGCCAATGGGGTTAACTACCAGGTCAGA
The DNA here is from genome assembly GCF_030445035.2 of Dasypus novemcinctus. Lineage (NCBI taxonomy): Eukaryota > Metazoa > Chordata > Mammalia > Cingulata > Dasypodidae > Dasypus > Dasypus novemcinctus. The sequence goes on from NC_080702.1 coordinate 31,275,023, forward strand.
TGGCCCCTCTTTGGAACTGGTGTTTATGTGTGATGAATCTGGACTCAGATGGGATCTCTCTTCATAAGACTTTCATGCTAATGTGCTCGAGGTGCAGTTAGTGTCGGGGTTTAAGATATATTTAGGGGATTTGAATCTCTGGACTGACAATGTGATAGCCAGGTCCTGAGCCTCAACAGACTCCAGCACCTACAATCTGACTTATTGGGCTCACCACACTCAGCTAAGATGGAGTTGAAGAAGGACAACCACCACACCATGCAGCCTAGAGTGATTACAACTGAAAGTGGGAGGATTGCATCCAGCATCCATGTGGAATCTGAGCCTCCTCTTGACATAGAGGTGCAATGGACACAACCAATCCAATGTCCACATAGAAAAGGTGGCATTGGATTGAGAAAAGTGGACATGATGGCTGATGGGTATGGGGAAAGGCAGGAAGAGATGAAAGGTGGAGGCGTCTTTGGGACATGGAGCTGCCCTGGATGGTGCTTCAGGGCAATCACTGGACATTGTAAATCCTCACAGGGCCCACTGGATGGAATGGGGGAGAGTATGGGCCATGATGTGGACCATTGACCATCAGGTGCAGAGGTGCCCAAAGATGTACTTGCCAAATGCAATGGATGTGTCATGATGATGGGAAGGAGTGTTGCTGGGGGGGGGGGGGGAGTGCTGGGGGGGGGGGAGTGGTGGGGGGGTGGTAGGGTTCAATGGGACCTCATATATATATTTTTTTAATGTAATATTATTACAAAGTCAATAAAAAAGTAAAAAAAAGTAAAAAAGTAAAATAAAATATGGAAGAAAGAGGTGGATTTGGTAAATAAAATTTAAAGAAGTAGAATGCTGAAAATTTGGCAAGTAACATATTTTTTTCTATACACTTATGAGAGTATCTAAATTTTGATCTCTCAGTTTTCAATTCTGTTAATCAGGGGCATTTTTCTAAATTTGAGACAAATGATTCTTTTATAGGAAGAGTGTTTGTCAGCTTTTTTAAAGGCAAGCTTTATGTCCTTGTTTCTAAGACTATAGATAAAGGGGTTCATCATGGGAGTGACCACCGTGTACATCACTGAGGCTATTCCATTTACCCTTGGGTTTTGAGTAGCAGCAGAACTAAGATACACTCCAAGACATGTACCATAAAACAAGGACGTTACTGAGAGGTGAGACCCACAAGTAGAAAAAGCTTTATGCTTTCCCCCAGGTGTTTGAAATTCTCAAAATGGAGGATACAATCTTAGAGTAAGAGAAAAGGATTCCAGTGAGTGGAATAACTCCCAGAAGTCCAAATGCAATATACAGCACTAATTCACTGAGGAAGGTGTCAGAACAAGCAAGTTGGATAACCTGATTAATTTCACAGAAAAAATGGGGGATTTCCAACACTGTACAAAAAGATAACCTCAAAACCATTAAGCCATGTAAAAGAGACACTAAAACACTCAATAACCAGCATGCCAGCAGCAGGAGTGCACAGAGTGGGTTCATGATGACTGTGTATTGCAGAGGGTGACAGATGGCCACAAAGCGGTCATAGGCCATCACAGTCAAGAGGAAGCTATCTAATTGTCCAAAAAGCATGAAAAAATACATCTGGATGATGCAGGTTTCATAGGTTATAATTTTACTTTCTGTCTGGAAGTTCAGTAGCATCTTTGGGACAGTGGTGGAGGTGAAACAGATATCTGTGAAAGACAAGTTAGAGAGGAAGAAATACGTGGGTGTGTGGAAGTGGGAGTCTGAGATGATGGCCAGGATGATGAGCAGGTTACCAATGAAAGTGACCATGTACATAATCAAGAACAGTCCAAAGAGAAATGGCTGCACTTCAGAATCTTCTGAGAGACCCAGGAGGATAAATTCTGAAACGTATGTTTGGTTTTCTCGTTCCATGTAGCTGATGATATTACTGGAAAAGAGAACAGAGAAATACAGATTTAGCCACAAGCAGGAAGCAGCAAATTCTCATAAGTTATAAAGTTTGCAAACTCATTAAGTTAATGATTTTTTATTACATAGATAGATAGATAGATTGATAGATAAAAAGAGAGAAAGAAAGAAAGAACCCTTTACGTGAATATACCAGGGAAAACAAATACTCCTTCATCTCATTCATGCTATTTCTAACTTGCTATCCTTGTCCATAATTGTGAACATTTTCTCACAGTAATACTTTACATTAAAATTTCTTTTAGAATTGATTATAATCAGTAAACATTTTGACTGCTCATTTTGTACCTTGTGAAGAAAACCTTGGGGTAATGGATATTAGTGATGTTTGCACAATATTCCGAATATAATTGATATTGCAAAATTTAATACTTGAAAATGAATAAAAAGGAAAATATTAAGTTTTATATAAGTTAGTTCAATAAAAAGATGAAAGTAATTAATTAAATGATTAGAGGTAATCTGGTTTAAGTAAAATAGACACTGTATTATAAAGATGTGGTTTCTTTCCAAACTGATCTTTTTTAAAAAAGAATCCTAGATCACACGTATTGTTACATTAAAAAATATGAGGTTCCCATATACCCCAATCCCCACACCTTCCACTCCTCCCACATCAACGACTTCTTTCATTAGTGTGGTGCATTCATTGCATTTGATGAATACATTTTGGAGCACTGCTACACAGCATGCATTACAGATTGTTTTGCAGTTTACAGTCTCTCCCAATGCATTCAGTCCAACCTGATCTTATGTTCAACTCATTCCAGGTCTAAATGCTAGCAAATAATTTTTAGGATATTGAAAAATTAATTGTAAAATTCACATGGAAGTATAAAAAACATAGAAAACTAATATAATACTAAAGAAGATAATGAAAGTTTTAGGAAATATTTTACTTGATACTTCCTAGCTAACCTAAACAATACTGAAGAAAAAGAATGTTGTTCTTCACACTAACTGCTATCAAGATATACAATAATAAAGTGATTAAACACTATTGCCTTGTTGAAATAAACATATAAACTAATGTTAGAGAGCCGCGAAATAGATACACACAAATGCCGTCTGGTTATCTGTGACAATGAGAAAAGTCAATTCGAAGGAGAAAGCATAGGCTTTTTAGCAAATTTTGATGGAACAATGGCATGCAAATGTGCAGACTTAAAGGAAATTAGACACAGATTGTATATATTACATAAATTAACTCAATGTGAATGACACAATTATATGTAAAATGTGAAGTATGAAATTTCTAGAAGGAAACATAAATGAAAATGAAGTGTCATTGGTTTGTCGATGAGTGTTCAGTTATAGCAGCCAAAAGACTATGCATGGTAAAAGAAACTGTGTAAGTTATACATTTTTAAAATGCAAAACATCTCTTCTGTGAAAGTCATTGGTAAGGGAATGAAAAGAGAATCAATAGACTTGGCAAAAATATTTGCAAAACACATACAAATTATTTGTATTAAAAATAGACAGAACACTTAACACACAACAATAAGAATGCAGACAGCCTTTTAAAAATGGGCAAAATATCTAAGCAGAATCTTAACCAAGAACATGCATAATTGTCAAATAAACATATGCCAAAAGATGCTCAAAACTATTTGTCATTAATGAAATGTAAAATTAAAACTGCAATGATATATTATCACATGCTTATTAAAATAAATAAACACCTAAACACGGACAATAGTAATAGCTTATGATGATATCAAGCAATATAAGTGTCATTCGTTGCTAGTGAAAATACAAAATAAACCAAATGTTAAAGACAGAAGACAGTTGAGCAATTTCTTTTAAAACTAAACCCAATTTTACCATATAACCCAGCAATCATCCTCATAGTTATAGATGGAGCTTATTTGAAAACACAATTCCCCACACAAAAAAACACATATGAATTTTTATAGGAATTTTATTTATACTCTCCAAAACCTGAAAGCAATGAAGTTTTACTTCAGTAAGTGAGTAGAGAAACACACTGTGCTGTATCTCTTAAAGAGGAATATTAGTCAATGATAAAAATGAAACAGTCCATCCAGTTACAAAAGAAAGGCTGAATCTCAAATGATTCATGTTAAAGAAACTACCTAAAAATGCTCTCTCTCTATATTATATATATATATATATATATATATATATATATATATATATATATATATATATATATAATTCCAATTACATGACCTGGATAAGGCAGAAGAACCGAAAATAGAATGGTTGTGAGGGATTTAAGGAGAGAGGAGGAAGGTTGAAAAGGTGAAGTATACAAGAGCTGTTAGATGTGTGAAACTATTCTGTACAATATTTTAATTGTCAAACAATGATATTGTGCACTTGTAAAAACAAATTGAACATGACAATACAAGGAGTAAATGTTAATGTATGAAAAATATATATTCAATAGTTCAAGAGAATTCTATGATCAAATGCAAAATGTTCAAAAACAACCTAACTGTATTACAGTCTATGACATACAATCTTGGAAGTTTATGCAGGAAAAAGCTGCTGAAATAGTAATAATGGATATGAATGGAGTCTGTAAAATGAAGTGAATGGATACTGTGTGTTAGTACTATACTCTAGTTATAGAGTTATATCCCCCCATGATTTGGGTTAACAACTCTTCTAATTCTATATATGTTCACTGATATCAAGCAGTGAAGTAAATGTCTAACAGATGGAAGGAATATGTTTCTCACTGTGGAATGGGAGATTACAGGTAAACAAAGGGAGGAAGCTGGACTGTATTATGTGGTCATGGTTTACAGTTAGACAATTAGTATGAACTCGTGAATGTGAATAGAGATAGAGAGGCTTGCACATTGAAATATTTAGATATATGTATATACACATTTTAGTGCACACACATATATTTCCTTACAGTCTCGACGGGTATGATCAGTAGCATGGTGCATATAAATCACAAACATTGGACATTAACACAATTCTCTAAGAAGAGCTCTCTGGCTGTAATAACTGATTGCAGTATTGTGAATAGAATTGTACAAGAAGGGCCTGGACAACTTCCAATACCAGAAATTAAACAAGAGCTAAAATAAAACGCCCAATTGTGGGTATAATATCAAATGTACTGATGGCATGAAGGAAAGAGCCTCTATGGCCAACATTGGAAGAAACAGATTAAGAAAAATGTTATATTGTATTACAGCTCAAAGTATAAAATAAATGTCATGAGTAAATACTGAGAGAAACAAATAGTTGATTAAATAACTAAGAGGCAACTACCCATGCAGAAGAATTTCAATAAGTTATGTAGACATTGCATGCTCAAGGATGTGGAGCATAAATGCACTCCTGAATGTGGGCTTCACATAGTGAATTGTTTTCACAGGTGATATAGGGAAAGGCAGAGAACTGAGGAAATTTTTGTAGGAAAATCTCAAAACACTGTTGATCAAAGTTATCATCGAAGGTGATAAATCATATTGGTAAGATGCAACCTGGATATGATGTGATGAAAATGGCACTTTATCTCCGGAGTTTTCCTTGTAAAAATAATTATAATCTCAGCTTGAGAAGAACATCATACAAATTCCAAATGAGGGATACATTTAAAAAGACCTTTCCCAGACTTCTCAAAACTATCCAGTCATGAAAACTGAGAAGTTGTCCCCATCACAAAGGAAGTAAGAATTTATGACAAGTAAATGTAATTTTTGTTGTGGGAAACTGGCTTATCTGTTCCCTATTTGTTGCACTTGTCCCCAGTTATTGTAAACATTGCCATGCTGATGAGGAACACCTGCTTTGGAGTTCCTAATAAAGATGATGTGGAAACTAGGGTCAAGGCTCTCAGTTCCAGAAGCTGTGAGCCCCCTGGTTCCATCCTTGGTTCCTCTCTCGTGTTTCTCTTTGTCCTTTATTTCTGTAAGTTCTGCACCACCTTTCCTTCAAACAAACCTATTGCTGAGCTGGTCCTCAGCAACAGGCACCCAATGTGGGGCCCGAATGGAAAAAGGCTCATTTGGGTGAAACTAAAATTTGGTGTAATAGCATAAAGCCCAGAGGGGCACAGAAAGCATTCCAAGTCCTCAATAAGTAATGACACTCTGGTGTGGTTTTGCAGGGTTATGACTGGAAACAGAGACAGTTCAACAAAATATCACCCATATTTATGTCTCTTGAAACAACTTCTAAAAGGAAAAGGAGCTAAGGTCATAGAGGCTTGTATTTTGGAACTCTTACAGATTATAGAACAATATTGCTCATGCTTCCTAACAATAGGGAGTTTAGAATTAGGAGCCTGGGAAAAAAGGGAAAAGTGTTAGAAAAATTACCTGTATGAGGTGTTCTGCTCCTATTACTATCTCGCCCACTTTGATTATAATTAAATCTGTTTTAGAACCTTTGCAAACAGAAGAGGATGAAGATAGAGAATGTCAGGAAATGCCTCCCATTATCTTGCCTTCAGCTCCTTCATTAAATGACTTTAGAAAATCATTTTTCCACAACAATCATTATTTTGTATGGGAGTTGGCAGTAATAGGAGGAAAGGGGTGAGCAATTTTGGAGACTCTACTATTCTTGAATTTTTAAATATATTTAATACTGTTTTAAATTATAGTTTATGAGGAAATAAAAGTATTGATGAAATGCAAAATCCTAGGTGTATCAAACTCCAAGTCATTCCAAACACAATTCCAAGTCTTGGATGAGAATATCACACTGCTGAGAGTCTGCCATTCTTTGTCAATTTAGAACAGAATGGTGAAGCCAATTCATAAAATAATTGAATAAAACAATGAATATAAAATATCTGACATTGTGCTTAGATTTAATAGGGAATATTTTAAAATACTGATTAAACCTCACACAGACTCAACCCCAAATTTCCTTCTCCATGTCTACTGTGCTGTTTCCAGTCCTCATCATCTCTCTGGTGTTTTGACAACTGAAATATTCACATGATCCATAGAGAGATTTTGACAGGGTTACACTATGAACAAAATCGTCTAAAACAGCTGCATTAATGCTCCAAAAACTTCAAACATGAAGATACATATTTGGGACAAAACACAAGGCTCTCTGTTATGTGGCTGCTGCCAAACTTGTCTGATTATGTTCCACTTTTCCCTCCCTTTCACTTCAATGATCATTAAATAAATGAAGTATTTTTTAAAATTTAATTTAATTTTATTTGTTTATTTTACATGTTACATCAAAAAATATAAGAGGCTCCCATATACCCCACATCCCCCTCACCTCACTCCTCTCACAACAACCGCTTTCATGACTGTGGCACATTCATTGCATTTGGTGAATACATTTTGGAGCACTACTGCATCACATAGAGATTAGTTTACATTGTAGTTTACACTTTCCCCCAATCCATTCAGTGGGTTATGGCAGGATATATAATGTCCAGCAACTGTCCTTGAAATGTCATATAGGACAACTGCAAGTCCTGAAAATGCCCCCACCTCACATCTCTTCTTCGCTCTCTGCCCTCAGCAACTACTGCGGCTACTTTTTCCATATCAATCTACATATTCTTCATTACTAGTCACAATAGTTTCATAGTAGAATATCAGTAAGTCCACTCTAACCCATATTTTATTCCTCCATCCTGTGGGCCTTGGGATGGTGCTTTTAAACCCTCACCATACCGTAAGGTTGAATGATCCCATATTATTGTCCTTGTTATTTCTTCTTGTTCTGGTTCTAACAAATTGTCCTCCTGGACTTACTCCAATTCCTAATTGAAACCTCAGTACAATTGGCAGCTTCCTTGTGAAGTTTTCACTAACCTCTACAAGGTACATTCAAAGATTTGGATCCGCTTCACCAAGATTTCCAGAAATCTCAGGGTATTGCATGTACTCATTTGAATATGCCTTATGATTTTGAGATGTAATTTCCTTGATACAAAGAAAAATGACATGTCATTTTTATCCCAGCATGATATTTAGTGCCTGCCTTGAAGTATTTGCTGACTAAATGCTGAATGTCTAAAAGAAGAATTGAATGAATGTGGTTACATAGGTAGTTCCTATAATTGTAGAATAAGAAGAAATAGTGAAACAAGGAAAATTCTGCTGAAAGAAGGAAACCCAGTGAATGAGTGCTAATGCATTTTTTCCTTGAGTCTAAGGTGAGACTTAGAGACTAGACAGATTGGGAAAAAAATTTATTTTAGTGTACCCATTATCTCCCTCCACAATCAGACTTTTAAAGTAGGCAGGGCATTGTATAATTGAGCTTGCTTTACATATGTACCCAGTTGCTGCCCTAAAATTACTACCAATAAAAGAGGTTCATAGAGTCATAATAAATTTACCCAGTACCTGTGAAGTTACTGTGATTCAAAGTGAAGTTATCAGAGAAGGTCTTAGTTCACCCAATGCAGATTCTTCCTCAATTGATGAGTGAAGTTGGAAATCCTGCTCCCAGGAATGGCAGAGAGATGGAACCACTCATGAAATCTCTACAAGACACAATTGTGTTTTCTGTCATCAGAGATTAGTAAAGGAGACTAGGGATATTGTAGCTGAAGCATTTAGAGTTTCTGTAACTTTAGGGATTTCATTCCCATGAGCATCATTAATGAAGTATTCTTTTATCACTCTAATCCCTGAGATTTTAGTTCTATGGTGGAAAGAGAAAATCACCCTGCAATCTTGTGCTGACCTAGACCCTTGGGAGACAGCTTTGGAGCTACATATTCAATCACTTATCCCAGTAGATACCCTCCACCCATAAGGAGTCACTTCTCTTTACTCTACTAGTACTAGTGTGGGCTCTAGTATGGCAAGGATTACCAAAACTATTTCCCTATCTCTGATTATAGATAGAGATTCTGAATACACTAAAGTAGCCCTGTACCCATTGTATTTGACTCTCATATATGTGGTTGCCCTCTCTAAAGAAGATTTCCTCTGATCTCACTCTTTCCCATTTCCCCCCATAGTTAGCACTGTCTGTTTTCCTCAATCAACCATTTGTTTTCTCATTCATGCAACTAATATTATTCAGCAATACTAGATGTTATGCACTAAACTATGTTTTGGGATGGAAAAATAACTGGGTTCTGTATCGTGGCTTCTTTCAAACAGCTAACAGAAAAAAACAGCCAAAGGTCATGAAATAAATTAATATAACAACAGATAGTGTTATTGTAGTCCTGGTGAAATACAATTACATATGGATGAGGATCAGCTTTTTCCTTGATCCTGAAAGGACACTGGGGGACTTATAGGTATTATGTTGAAGCTACAGATCACTTTGGTTAGTATGACTGGAAGTCAAAAATGAGTTCATGTGCATATTATTCATAGATACAGAGAATTTGGAGAATCTGTCAACAAGTATTTCATCATCAAGAAATATTAGAGGGAATTCTGCTAGTTGAAAGAAACAGAAAAGAAAAGATTGAAGGATAGCATAGGAAGTAAGTTTATTTATTAAGAATAATTAAATAACAAAAAGAAAAAACAAAATATGACATTTATAAAGCTAAATGTAAAATGGCTAATGTAAGTACTGCTTTGAATGTAATAAAATTGAATGTTAATGGATTAAACTCTGCCATCAAAAGACACAGATTTGCAGAATGGTTAAGAAAATATAACCCATCCATATATGCTATCTACAAGAAACTCAATGTAGATTCAAGGAAACAAAACAGGTTGCAAATGAAAGGATTTAGAGCGCTGTTACATGGAAACAATGCCCAAAATATGGCAGGAATGGTTATACTAAAGCCTATAAAATAGAATTTAAATGCAAAAGTGTTCTAAGAGACAGAGAAGGACAAAAGGGGAAATATTCCAAGAAGAAAGAACAATCATGAATATTTGTGTACCAAAAATATTTGAGGTAAAAACTGGCAAAACTAAAGGGAGAAAGAGATGCCTCTAAAATCAGTGTGGTGGACTTCTATACACCATAATCAGAATTAGTCAGGTCATCCTAACGGGCGCATTAAAGAATCAGAGACCTTGAATCATATGTTAGTGGAACTAGATCTAATGGATCTAGAACGTTAAATCCCAAAACATCAGGATATTTATTCTCCTTGAGTACTCATGGATCAATCTCAAGGGTAGACCACATGCAAGATGTTTCAACAACTTTAGAAATATTGAACTTATGCAAAGTGCATTCTCTAACCACAGTGAAATGAAGTTGGAAATCAGTGACAGATGGGGAACAGTACTTGGAAAAATATACAGAAGTTAAACACACCCTTTTCAGTTTGTCATGGAGGAATTTTCCAGAAAAAAAATTGTAACTACCCTGAAGCAAAAGAAAATGAAAAAAGACATATTAAAATTTATGGGATGCAGCTAAATAGTGCCAAGAAGGAATTTCACAGCCTTAAATACATACATTAGAAAAGAAAAAAAAGAGCTAAATCAAAACTTTAACTAGACACCTGGAGGAAATAAAAAAGAACATAAAATGAATCCCAAAGCAAACAGATGGAAGGAAATAATGATGAGCACAGCAGAATTAAATGAAATGGAGAATAAGAAAAAGTAGAAAGAATAAACAAAACCAAAGCTGGTTCTTTGAGAAAATATATAAAATTGAATAACCTTTAGCTAAGCTAGCAAGGAGAAATAGAAAGAAGATGAACATAAATAAATTAATTAATGAAAGAGTGAATCACCATTGGACCCAAAGAAATGGAGTATCAGAAGAGGATACATTGAAAAATTTATGCCAAAAATATGGACAATTTAGATGAAAGGCACAAATTTCTAGAAAGACACATCAAACTACAATGACGAAAAAAGAAATTGAAGAACCAAACAGACCAATTACTAGAAATGAGATTGAAGTTGTCATAAAAACCTGCAAACAAAGAAAGGCCCAGGATGAAATGGCTTCATGGGCAAATTCTATCAATCATTCCAACAGAACTTATAAAATCTCTGTCTGAATTTTTGCAGAAATTAGAAAGAAGGGAATATTAAATGACTCAGTCTATGATCACATGATCATCTCAAAAGACACAGAAAAGACATTCAACAAAACAAAGTCTTCTCCTTGATAAAATTGCCTCTAAAGATAGGATTAGAGGGAAACTTCCTCAACATTATAAAGAGAATATATGAAACCCCACAGCCATCATCATACTCAATGGGGAAGGCTATAGGCTTCCTCTCTAAGATCTGAAACAAGACAGAGTGCCCACTGTCCCCACTTTTGGTGACCATTGGATTAGAAGTACTTCCTTGAACTCATAGGCAAGAAAAAAAATCAGCTTCCAGTTGGGAAAAGACAAACTTACATAAATTGCAGATGCCATTATTCTACATGTAGAAAGTAAAAAAAACAACAACACTGAAGCATAGCATTTAGAGCTGATAAAATATTTCAGTAAAATGGCAGGATATAAGACGAACAGGAAAATCAGCAGCTTTTCTCCACACCAGTAATGAGCAATCTGAAGATGGAATCAAGAAAAAGAATTCTATTTAAAACAACTACTAAAAGAATCAAATATCTGGGAATAAACTTAAGTATGGATGTACAGGTCTTGTAGCCAGAAAATTACCTAACATTGCTAAAGGAAGTCAAATAAGACCTAAATACATGCAAGCATATTCTACAGTGATGGCTTGGAGGACCAAATATAATTAAGAGTGGGGTGAGGGGGATGAGAGTATATGGGGAGCTCATATTTTTTAATGTATCATAAAAAATAGAGAAAAAAAGAAGTTATAAATAAATAAATAATATATATATGTATATATCAATCCTTTTCAAATTGACTTACAGATTCAAACCATTTCCAATAAAAGTTCCAACAGGACTTATTAAGAGACCTGGAAAAGCAAATTACCAAATTTGTTTGGGAGTGTAAGGGCCCCCAAATAGCCAAAAACATGTTTAAAAAGAAAAATGAAATTGGAAGGATCATACTACTTGACTTTTAAGTATATTACAAAGCTACAATGGTCAAAATTTCATGACATATACACAAGGATAAAAATACTGACCAAAGGGACCATATCGAAAGTTCAGATATAGTCCAGCATATACACAGCCAACTGATATTCAACAAGGCCAACAAACCACTCAACTGGGACAGATCAATGTCTTCAAAAAATGGTGCTTGGAAAACTCGATATCCACATCTAAAAGAATGAAAGAGGATTGAAAGTGGCCTCCAGTCTAATAGTTATAAGATGATATCTCATTGTAGTTTTGGTTTACATTTTGCTTTTTATATCTAGGTAGTGATGTTGAGTATCTTTTCATGTGCTTTTTAGACATTTATATTCCCCTTTGGAAAAGCTTCTATACATATCCTGCCCTTTCTTTAAAAAAATAATTTAATTTGAATGTCTTTTCATTTTTGAGATGTAGGATCTCTATAAATGTAGGATATTAGGACTTCATCAGAGAAATGAGTTATAAATATTTTCAATCATTCATAGACTCCCTTCTCATTTTCTTAACAAAAACCTTTGAAGTGCAATGTGCTATAATTTTTTAATAGGACCAATTTATCTATTTTCTTCTTTCATTGCTTTTGCTTTGGGTGAAAAATTTTGAGGGGATCTCTTTTCATAAGACTATCATGCTACTTTACTGGAATTGTAGTTGGTATTGGGGTTTAAGATATATTTAGGAGATTGAATCTTTTTACTGACAATATGATAGCCAGGCCCTGAGCCTCAACAGACTCCAGCTCCTACAATCTGATTTATTGGACTCACCTCACTCAGCTAAGATGGAGTTGAAGAAGGACAACCACCACACCATGGAGCCTAGAGTGCCTACAACTGAAAGCAGGAGGATTGCATCCAGTAACCATGTGGAATGTGAGCCTCCTCTTGACATAGAGGTGCAAAGGACACAACCAATCCAAGGACCACAGAGAAAAGGTGGCATTGGAGTGGGAAAAGTGGACATGGTGGCTGATGGGTATGGGGAATGGCAGGAAGAGATGAGATGTGGAGGCGCCTTTGGGACTTGGAGTTGCCATGGATGGTGCTTCAGGGACAATCACCAGACATTGTAAATCCTCCCAGGGCTCACTGGATGGAATGGGGGAGAGTGTGGGCCATGATGTGGACCAATGACCATGAGGTGCAGAGATACCCAGAGATGTACTTACCAAATGCAATGGATGTGTCATGATGATGGGAGTGAGTGTTGCGGGGGGGGGGGGGGGGTTGCGGTGGGGGTGGTGGGGTTGAATGGGACCTCATATTTTTTTAATGTAATATTTTTACAAAATCAAAAAACAAACAAACAAAAAAGACCTAAATACTTGCATTTTTCCATGATTGCCTCTGATACATTATGAAATTAGGATACTGTTCCTGGTATAAACAGAAAGTCACCACTCCTAGTGACTATCAAATATATTTGGCAACTCTAGTGTCTTGATAACTTAATTATTGCTTTGGTCTCAATAAATACATGAAGTCTTAGAAAAAAAAACCATTTCCTTCTACAAGATCTGGTATAATCATATCATTGTGGATTCATTACTTCAATTATTATTAGATCATTTTCATTTCAATATTTATAATAGTAAAAATCAGACAAAGAACTCATCACCTCCCAAAATCTCTATGTTTCTATTTCTCTAGTTTATTTTTATTTATATTTTGTATAAACTGCTTTATATGTGCAAAATCACTCCTATTTATATTTCACATGTTGTTTCACTGTTTTTCCATTATATTTTTTATCTTTCCTTCTAGTACTGTACATGCCCTTAGACTTGCCCTTTCAATCGCTGTCATACTCCTTTAATACCTCTGCTAGTAACAAACATTATGATCTATTTTAACAATTTCTATTTTTGCATGAAAAACATATCCTGGATGGAAATTTACTTTTGATAAATGTTCATGTACATACATTGGGGAACATATAATCTTTTCAACAAATGGTTCTGGGAAAACTGGATATATAAATGCAGATAAGTGATGTTAACCATCTACCTCACACCACATACAAAAAATAAATTCATATTGGATCACACACCTAAATATGTGAGCTAAAGCTATAAAACTCTTTGAGGATGATAAAGGGACAAGACTTTCATGCTAATGTGCTGGAGGTGCAGTTAATGTTGGGGTTTAAGATATATTTAGGGGATTTGAATCTCTGGACTGACAATGTGATAGCCAGGTCCTGAGCCTCAACAGACTCCAGCACCTACAATCTGATCTATTGGACTTACCACACTCAGCTAAGATGGAGTTGAAGAAGGACAACCACCACACCATGGAGCCTAGAGTGATTACAACTGAAAATGGGAGGATTGCATCCAGCATCCATGTGGAATCTGAGCCTCCTCTTGACATAGAGGTGCAATGGACACAACCAATCCAATGTCCACATAGAAGAGGTGGCATTGGATTGGGAAAAGTGGACATGGTGGACAATGGGTATGGGGAAAGGCAGGAAGAGATGAGAGGTGGAGGCGTCTTTGGGACATGGAGCTGCCCTGGATGGTGCTTCAGAGGTAATCACCGGACATTGTAAATCCTCACAGGGCCCACTGGATGGAATGGAGGAGAGTATGGGCCATGATGTGAACCATTGTCTATGAGGTGCAGAGGTGCCCAAAGATGTACTTACCAAATCCAATGGATGTGTCATGATGATGGGAAGGAGTGTTGTTGGGGGGGGGAGAGGGGGGGTGGTGGGGTTGAATGGGACCTCACATATATATTTTTAATGTAATATTATTACAAAGTCAATTAAAAAAAAAAGAAAAAGAAAAAAGGGACAACTCTTCATGAACTGAGATTTGGAAATATATTCTTGGATATGATTCCAAAAGCACAGGCAACAAATAAATAATATATTAATATCATTTTCTCGAATGTTTTCATCAAATTATATTATGAAGAGAGTGAAAGAGAACCAACAGAAGAGGCAAAATAGATTCAAAAGATACTGGATGGAAACAGATGTAGATCAACCAATTGGCTCCCATCTACCTTATAGGAGGACCATGATTCAATACCCAGGGCTTCCTACTGAGGGCAAGCTGGCCAATATGGCAAGCTCACCCTCATGGAGTACTGGCCCATGCTCGAATGCTGCCCCATGCAGGGAAACGACCCCACGTGGGAGTGCTAACTCATCCTGAAAGCTGGCACTGAAGGATTACACAAGAGACACAGAAGAGAGAAAAAATAAGAAGACATAGCAGAACAGGAAGTTGAGGTGGCACAAGAGAGAAATTGCATCTCTCACACACCAGAAGGTCCCAGGATCAGTTCCCAGAGCTGCCTAAAAAAAATAAAAGTAGACACAGAAGAATACACAGTGAATGGAAACAGAGCAGACAATGGGGGTAACGGGGGGAGAAATTAAAAAAATATTTAAAATAAAAGATATAGCAGGTGAGGGCATAATATACAGAATATATAAATTACATGTGCATTGCCATAACAGAAAGGAAAACAATCCAATTAAAAATATGTCCATGAACTTGAATTGATATTGCTCTAAAAAATTATATAAATGGGTAAAAAATACATGAAAAGACGCTCAACATCATTAGCCATTAGGGAAATGAAAGTTAAAGCTACAATGAACAACTTTGAGCCCAAAGAAGGGCTATTTTAATAAATTCAGGAAAAATAACAAGTGTTGTGGATAAGGAAAAAAAAATGGAACTCTGGAGGATTGTTAGTGGGGTTATAAAGTGGTGTAACCAATATGGAAAATAATATTTCATTTCCAAAAAAATTCATCTTTCAGTACATTTGAATACGCCCATGATTCTTTCCCCAATCTTCCTTTCTGGGATAAGGATCAGTATTTAGAGGTTAACTCATATTCTGTGTTCATGAGAATGAAACAACACAATAATTTAATGAATACTGAGACCCTATACATTTCATTGAGCTGTTATCCTAGTTCTGGGGTCCCTAATTATACATTTGTGGTTTGTGGGTTAATAAAGCCTTAATTCCTGAAAAGCATTATTATGTTTGAACTTTTTTACCTTGTAGATGAATTCCATTCCTAACTGATTGACTAATTATAGAATATTTTTAACTGGTATCACCCATAAAGGAGTTAAAAAAGAATCAAAATAGTTATTCCCTGTCAAATGTATGATAATAAATGCATTTACTGGATAGTATCCTTTGAATGCTGTTACACACTAAGTAATTTCTTGTAAATCATAATACTTCCACAGAAGACAGTATAGCATAGAAGAAAATACAAACACATGGCATAGAAAAGCCTCAAGAATTCAAGGAAACATATAATTTGCATAAGAGAAGTACTGCAACTTCACTTCAAGCCATCTCTGCTGGTAACATTGGAGTGTCCACTGCCTAGGCTCTACTGAAACCCATTTATGTTTAATACTTGCGTTTAGGAAAGGGCCAAATCCTATCAGAAGAATTGACCCAATATTTCAAAACTATTCCATTTTTCCAATTCCTAATTCTTTGATGTCTATTTCCATTTGAAACATCACATCCTCCCAGTAGGACCCAACATCGCCAGTTACAACTACTAGAATTGAAATCTTTATATATGTACACACACGCACACACACACATTAATGAGCAGCTCAGACAAATGTGACAATATATACATGAGAACTGGCTGGTGGTAGTGAAACAAGAAGTACAATGCTCTGGTAATCAGTAAGGCAAACATGAGTTCCTAGGATATAACAGGGAATCTCAGGGGGGATAAAAAGCTGATATTTTGTCTTATTCTAGAAATTGCAAACGACACATTAGGGGCATGTTTGGAATATTTACGTCTCAGAGTGCCATGTCCTTCTGGAATAGAATATCCCAATAAAACTTATTTGAACCAAAATGTGTGCCTGTTATAGAATCACTGAATAGATGGTCCCATTCCTCCAACTTTCTCTTATCATCACCTTTTTTTTTTTTAATTGACTTTGTAATAATATTACATTAAAAATATATATGTGAGGTCCCATTCAACCCCACCCCCCCACCCCCCCTCTCCCCCCCCAACAACACTCGTTCCCATCATCATGACACATCCATTGGATTTGGTAAGTACATCTTTGGGCACCTCTGCACCTCATAGACAATGGTCCACATCATGGCCCATACTCTCCTCCATTCCATCCAGTGAGCCTTGTGAGGATCCACGATGTCCGGTGATCACCCCCGAGGTGCCATCCAGGGCAGCTCCACGTCCCAAATACGCCCCCACCTCTCATCTCTTCCTGCCCTTCCCCATACCCATCGTCCACCATGTCCACTTTTCCCAATCCAATGCCACCTCTTCTATGTGGACATTGGATTGGTTGTGTCCATTGCACCTCTATGTCGAGAGGAGGCTCAGATTCCACATGGATGCTGGCTGCCATCCTCCCATTTTCAGTTGTAATCACTCTAGGCTCCATGGTGTGGTGATTGTCCTTCTTCAACTCCATCTTAGCTGAGTGTGGTAAGTCCAATAAATCAGATTGTAGGTGCTGGAGTCTGTTGAGGCTCAGGACCTGGCTATCACATTGTCAGTCCAGAGATTCAAATCCCCTAACTATATCTTAAACCCCAACGTTAACTGCACCTCCAGCAGATAAGTATGAAAGTCTTATGAAGGGAGATCCCATCTGAGTCCAGATTCATCTCACATAAACACCACAGTGCAGCTCCATCCAAGAGGTGAAATCCCGTTTTCCATCTTTGAATAAAGGTGGAAATGAGGATCTTTTATTTGATTTGGCCAACAGAATACGGTGTTATTGACAGAATGTCTCATTAGATCTCTGTGTGTTTCTGCTTTTCAATCTTACATTCCTAATTCAGCCACGCAAACAACTCCAGTCTGGTCTGCTGGAAGTTGAGAGGACATGTGTAAGGAAGGCCAGTGACAGAATTAAGGCCATTCTAGACCAGTCTAAAGATTACGAGGCCAAACATATGTGAGAGAGCACAAGAAAGATCAAAGCATCACAAGTTGACTCACACCTGACCACAGACACATAAGAAGAGGAAAGAGATTTAAAGAATTTAAAAACAAATTCCCATTGAATAAAAAAAAATCAGCATCTTTAACCATTTATTTTGTGACTCAGGTATGCTGCAATGGCTATGCAGCACAGTAATTAACATTCAGATCAGTCTGAATGTTATTTAGACTTTGATATATTCAGATAACCTGATTCTTTCTTGGTGTTTTGCATTCTTTCAAACATTTGAAGGTCATTGAGAATCCTCTGGTTTTTCAAGTTTTCTTTAAATACCTTCACTTAAAAATAACCACCAATAAGTTTAGTTTCCAGATAACTAGGGGAATTTGGAAAGACCTTCATATTTCTGTCTGCATAACTAGTGACAATGCATCTGAAGTCTCCAATACCAGGGTATTTTGTGAGCAGGAATTCAAACTCTTATGTGAGCCATCCTTTGATCATGAGGCTTGAAGAGAATTTTGAGGCAGGTATGATAAATAGTGTCTTTAAGTACGCAGTTTGTTCTTTCACCTGCCTTTTCCTGTTTACATATTTTAAAAGAGCAGATATGTTTCTAAGAGGAATATAAGGAGTTATGCTTGAGGGCATCTGAGGAAGTTTACAAGAAAAAATGGAAATATGTTCCAATAAAATATTACAGAACAGCAGCTACTCTGGACACTTTCTCCACATCAATGCTACAATTTCTTCCATTATTAATAACAATATTCCATAGTAGAATATCAGTAAGTCCACCCTAATCCATACTTTATTCCTCCATCCTGTGGACCCTGGGATGGTGATGTCCACTCCACTTCTATATCAAGGGGGGGCCTTAAATTCTTCATGGATGAGGGATGCAATTCTCCTGCTTGCAGGTTTAGGTACTTTGGCTCCCTGGTGTGGTGGATGACTTTTTTCACCTCCCTGTTAGCTGGCCAGGGTAAGTCCAATGAACCAGAGTGTAGAAGTTGCAAGTCTGCTGAGACTCAGGAACTGGCTGTCACATGCACAGTCCAGAGATTCAGGACTCCTGAGTATACACCAATTCCAGCGGCAACCACAGGACAACTCCCATTTTGTCTTGCTGGGTAATGCTCTTAATATTCTCTTGGATTTGGCTTGTTAGTTTTTCCTGAGTGTTTTCTGTCTATATTTATGAGAGAAATTGGTCCTTGGTTTTCTTGCTTTGTTATGTCTTATTTAGTTTTGGTATCTAAATAACTTTAGTCTCATAGAAAGAGTTTGGAAGCTATATATACCTTGACTTCAAATTGGAAGGTTTGAGAATTATCACAATTAACTCTTCTTTGAATATTTCATACATTTCATTATGGAAGCTGTGTGATCCTAGACTTGTTTGGGGAGGTTTTTGGTAATTAATTGAATCTCTTTACTTGTTATAATTTTGTTGAGATCTATTTATTTTCAGTCAATTTAGATAAATTGCATGGTTCTAGGAATTTCTCCATTTTGTCTACTTTTTCTAGATTGTTGGCAGACAAATGTACATAATTTTCATTAATAATCCCTTTAATTTCAGCAATATCTAGCAACCTCCCTGATTTCATTTTTGACTTTGGTTATTTACATCCTCTTTATTGTTTCTTTTTCAACCTAAATGAATCTTTGCTATTTTATTGATCTTTTCAAGAAACAATTTTATTGGCTCACTCAATTCTACACTCTATTTAATTTCTCCTCGCTCAAATCTATATTATTTCTTTCCTTCTACTAGATTTATGTCCAGTTTTCCCTTCTTTTTCTATTTCCCACAAATCATTAGATAAGGTATTATGTGTTATTTCTTAGATAAGAGGATTCACAACTATAAATTTCTCTGAGTCTTTTAAATTCATTCTTAATCTGCCCTAACAGAATAAATTAAGTTGGCCACAAATAAATAATAGAATGGACTGTGATTCTTAGTGGAGCTCAAATTCCAGTTGCAATTTCGAGAGACTGTCATTATTGAAGAATTTGAGATACAATATCACTGAATATGTTTCATATGAAAATGAAGTAAAAAATTCCCCTAAGTGGAAACTCTGGTAAGAGATTCCTTTTTAAAGGTGGATCCTCGGAACTGTAGTTGCATCGTAAATGTTAACAATTTAAATTCATTAATCAATTATGGGTATCGAGAGACGCAGTTCTCCTGATCATGGTGAGAAAGCCCTCTGAATAGGAATCCAGCATGCAGTCTGAAATCACAGCCCCTATGTCACCATAAGACTCTTGGTGCACAACTAAACTTTAAATTATTTTAATTTGCAATTTTAAAATAATGTCAAATGTGAATCTCTCTTTTCCACCAAGACATCCAAGAATTCACAGAAATATGGGCTCAACAAATTAAACAGAACACAATATAAAAAATCAATATATCAATGCTATAATTTCTTTCATTGCTAGAATTAAAATAAGTCTACAGTAGAATACCAGTAAGTCTACTTCAGTCCAAAGTTCATTCCCCAAACTAGAAGATTCTGGCATGGTTATGTCTACTCCACATCTAGTTGTGGGGGTCTGTGATCCATATAAGACTGATGGATGGGACTCTCTTGCTTGCAGTTGTAGACTCTCTTGGTTCTTTGATATGGTAGTTGTCCTTCATCACATCTTTGCTGGTTGTCCTGGGTTAGACCAATGCGTGGGAGAGTAGGTGTTGCAACTCCATTGAGACTCAGAGTCCGCCTGGCACAAGGGCAGCCCAAAGATTTAAGTCTCTTGTATGTACACCTACCAACTCTAGTAATAATTATAGGTTCAAATAAAAAAGCAGAAAAGTCACATGTAGAGAATGTGGAGGTAGTGGTCACTGAGCTTCGAGGGCAGGAAGAGGGAAAACCGGTGTAATACAGGGACATTTTCAGGAATTGGTAACTGTCCTGAAGGACATTGCAATGACAGATGCAGGCCTTTATATATCTTGCCATAATTTACAGAATTGAGTGGAAGAGAGTGTAACCTACAGTGTAAACTTTAATCCTTGCTTAGTGGCAATACTCAAAAATATGTTCCTCAATTACAATGAATGAACCTCACTAATGAAAGATGTTGGTAATGTGTGAAATTGTAGGAGTCATGGGGAGCAGGGCATATGGGAATCCCCTATCTTTTTTCACTGATATTTGTGTAATATAAGTATTTTTAAAAATTAAAAAAAAATCAATGTAGACCCAAGGCCCATACACCCTGAAAGAGAAATTGGAAAATAAGCCAAATTTATATCTGTGGACTTTCTTATTTGGCTCATTCTCTGTGTCCCTCCATTTACTACCAGTAAAACATTCCTCTTCATGATATTTTAATCCCACAGTAAAACAGAACCACAAGTGCATTTCCATGATGTATTGTTCTACTGATGGTTTCCTCTTTGGATAACAAATAAATACAAAATATCTTCATTCAGGAAACTCCAGCAGATGAAATATATATATGACCACACTTAGGATGATGTACCTCAGAGCTTTTAATATGTGGGTGCTTACAATTCTTCTGAGAAGGATGTTCTGGAAGTGAGGAGAATTGGGAAGAATGACATTGGGGAAAGACACTAGAAGGTTACTCTAGATTTTGCTTCTTTTGTACACTCAGCTCTTGCCAGTGGGGGAGGCATTCATTGCTCCCATGTTTATATATATACTCATATAGACACTGACTACATTATTAGAATGCATTATAAAAGGTAAGGGCTCTGTTACTGCTTTCTTCTCTCTTAGTTCAAAGAATGTTCCATGGAACTGAGGGTGTTTATTCTTACTTCCCCCACTTCAGGCAGTTAGTCTGCAATTTACAGTGTTCATCTTTTCTAAATTTCTCATGATAGGGTCCCAAAATAATTCTCCGACTCACACAACATAATACAATTGAACCAAACAGAGCTCACTCAAAATTTGTCTAATTCTCTTTGTATATAAAGTACATTTCATGGCTTTCAGACAGCAAACAAATCCCCAAATTTTCCAAGAAATATACCAGTATCCCCCTGATCAACCTGGTGTTAATCACTCACTGAATTTATTGGAGTCTTTAGCAGAAATCAATATTTTAGGGCCTCTCTTCAAGTTTTCCCTTAAAAAAAATCCCTACACTACACTTAAGTTTCACCAATAACATTTTAATCTATAGAGTTCTATAAATTTTTGCTGTAATTTAACAAGTCCTATATCCATCATTGCATGATCTTGTGGAGCCCTTCCATTGCCCCACAGTTACACTGACTCCATCTATTCAACTTCTCTTTCCCCCTCCCCTCAGGGTCCACAGTGACAATCTCACTACTCAAAGGACAATACTCAGAGATACTTGCAACAATGTTGAGGGCTTCACATACTCTACTGCCCTAACCCATTGGGAGCCAGAAATTCTCTCAAGAGAAACAATTGCCTCTGTTTGAGAACATCAGTCCTCCCCAGGATGTGGGTATACCTTCACACTCAGTGAATGGGTCTCCACCCAATGATAATACCCACTATGAGAAATTGGGCATTCATATACTCCCTAGACTCTTGCCCTGTGTCAGAAGCCCTCCTTAAGCATCTTAAAATGCAACCTTCATTATTATAATTTCCAAATAGTTTTCTCTTCGTTATAATTTCAAGCACATACCTGAGAATCCCTATGTTCTAATATTCACCCCACCCTTCCCCCAATTTATTACACTGGCCAGTTAACAGGGAGATGAAGAAGTTCAATCACCACATCAGGTAGCCAAGAGTGCTTACAACTGCCAGCAGGAAAATTGTGTCCATCATTCATGTGGAATCTAGGCCCCCTCTTGATATAGAGGGGGAGTGGACATAACCATTCCAGGGTCCACAGGATGGAGGAACAGAGTATGGGTTAGGGTGGACTTATGGATAATCTACTATGGAATATTGTTATTAATAATGGAAGAAATCGTAGCATTGATGTGGAGAAAGTGGCCATGGTAGTGGCTGAGGATAGGGAGAGTGAAGAAGAGATATGATGTGGGGGCATTTTCAGGACTTGGAGTTGTCCTGGGTGGTATGCAGGGACAGATGCTGGACATTATATGTCCTGTCATGACCCACTGGTGGATTGAGGGAGAGTGTAAACTACAATGTAATTCACCATCCATGTGGTGCAGCAGTGCTCCAAAATGTACACCAAATGCAATGAGTGTTCCATGATGATGAAAGAGGTTGTAGATGTGGGAGGAATGGGGTGAGGGGGTTGGGAGGTATATATGGGGACCTCATATTTCTTTAATGTAACATTTAAAAACATCATAAAATGTGATGTTTATTTTTATAGCTTTTTATAGATTATTTAGAAAAAAATTTAAATACATAAATCACAAAAAATGTTACAATAAAAAATATGAGGTTCTCATCAACCCCAAACACAACACCCCCACTCCGCCCATCAACATTTTTCATTATTGTGGCACATTCATTGTATTTGGTGAATACATTTTGGAACACTGCTGCACTGCATGGATTATAGTTTTCATTGAAGTTTGTACTCTCGCCCAGTACTTCAAGTGTGTTATGGCAAGATATATAATGCCCAGCATCTGTCCCTGCAATATCACTTAGGACACCTCCAGTCCCCCAAATATGCCCATATCACATCTCTTCTCCCCCACCCCCCCCACCTTCCACAACTACCATGGCCTCTTTCTCCACAACAATGCTGCATTTCCGTTTCTTTCATTGCTAATCAAAATTGTTTTATAGTGAATAACAGTGAGCCCACTCTAACCCATATTTTATTCCTTCATCCTGTGGAACCAGAGATGGTGATGTCCACTCCACCTCTATATCAATAGAGGACTTAGTTCCCACATGGTGATTGATGCATTTTTCCTGCTTGGAGTTGAAGGAACTCTCATTTCCTTGGTGTGGTGGTTAACCATGTTCACTTCCCTGTTAGCTGACTTCGGTAAGCCCAAT
The DNA here is from genome assembly GCF_030445035.2 of Dasypus novemcinctus. Classification (NCBI taxonomy): domain Eukaryota; kingdom Metazoa; phylum Chordata; class Mammalia; order Cingulata; family Dasypodidae; genus Dasypus; species Dasypus novemcinctus. Next base: position 31,298,825 of record NC_080702.1, read on the forward strand.
GAAGCAGAGAGTAGGATTTGCAACTTTCCTGAGTCTCAGGGACCAGGTGGTACATGGCCGCTCAGAGATACAATTGTTCTATGTATACACCTACTCCAGCAACAACCACAGGTTCAGTAAAAGTGACAGAAGAGGCATGTGAAGAAAGGTCACATGTGAGTCAAGCTCCATCACACTGAGGAAGACAAACCACAAACTAAGGCTAACTGACAATGCACTGAACTCCAGAGCCATTTGCCATGACCATAAAACCTGTCTCTCTATGTAACCCTCAGAAGTACCACTACCTGGGATTTCATCTCCTTTGGCTGTCTCTGGGGTCCTGCTGAGGCTTGTGTAAGCTCGACTCTTTGATGATATCCTGACTCATTTTTGAAGACTCTTAGCCATATAAACCCACTTTTCTTTACCATTTCACCCTTTTATTCAAGGTAATTTTCTAGTTTCATCACAAGTTAGTGATCAGTAGTAATTTCTCAGTGACTTTGAGGCTCATCCCCAGGAATCATGTCCTATGCTTGGGGAAACGTAATCACCCTGTAGCCTAAGCCTAGTTGAAATTTCATGCAAAAAGGCTCATAAACATAGTCATCATTATCTTGGGCTGATCTTTGCCCCTGCACTTGGGGGCATTGTTGTTGTTCCTTTGGGCAATGTGACTGAGCTCCCATAGCTATGAATTCAGCACTCTTTCAGTTGTCATTTGTAACTGTAACTACTATGAAAATAATCAACGAATATCCGAATATTTTATATACTCTATATACATGCCCTGGAGAATTCCCTCCCCACCCTGTGTCCTCCTTTAATAAAAACCCACACCAGTGTTCGTCTTATGCCATAATTAAACCCAACTGTGGTCCAAAACTTCTTAAAAAATGAAGCCTACTTTATTGTCAAATTCAAGTAAAAGAAAAATTATATGTTAATGATAAGTTTAAAGATTAGAAATAGAATACATACTAATTTAGAAAAACTAAAATAAAGTAAAAATAAGCTGGGGTATTAAAAAAATGAAAAATATCATGAAGCTTTGTTTTTGCCATTTTGGCTTTCATTACTGTAATAGATATTGAACTGTATGTACAGTGGCAAGGAAATTTCTAACAATTCTTCATCATTGTCTACATCCTTTCTTTAAATTTTTAATTCTGTCTGCAAAAAATTTTAGTAAAGTAGTATATACAATATAGGGGACTCCGATATTTCCAACATCAAACACTTTTCCCCCTTCCCCGACAGTGATCTTTTTACATGTTCATATTATATTTGCTGCAGCTGATGTAAAGTTATTAAAACAATAGCTTTCAAACATGGTTTCATTTGGGTTTACATTATGGTTTATATTTTAGACTGTATAATTATCTAAATTTTTAGTTATCTTCTGTTTTACATTATGGTTTACATTTTAGCCTATAGAATTTTATACATTTTTGGTGTAATTTAACATGACCTATATCCATCATGACATTATTCTGTAGAACACATCCATTACCCCACAGTAACCCTGATGCCATGTATTCACCACCTCTCTACCCCTTCACTCAGGGCCCACAATGACAATCTGCCTTTATTACTTGAGGGACTATATTCAGAGATACTTGCAAAAATGTTGAGGGCTTGACATACTTGAATGCCCTAACCCATTGGGAGCCACCAATTCTCTCAAGAGATACAATTCCCTCTGTTTGAGAACATCAGTCTTGCCCAGGATGTGGGTATACCTTCACTCTCATTGTATGGATCTCCACCCAATAATATAATCCACTATGACAAAATGAGCACTCACACACTCCCCAGAAACTTGCCCTGTGTCAGATGCCCTCCCCTTAAGCATCTCAAATGTGCAACCTTCCATATTACATTTTCTAAAGAGTTTTCTCTGCACCACAATTTCAACCACATACCTGACAATCTCCCATGATCAAATGTTCCCCTCACCATTTCCCTAATTTCTTGGGCAGTCTGACCCATCCTCCCATCCCAAGCACCCATAAAGCCCACACAGTCCCACCCAAAGTTAGCCCTATGCCTCCAATTTATCTCTTCCCTGTACAAATACTTACCTCCATCTTATCATAGGTTTCACCCAAGTAGCTGTCAAATCACAACCTCCAAATACCTGAAATCTACCCTCCAAATACCTGAAAGTTTATCATCCAGTTTCTAGCTCTCTGAAACAGCTTGGTTTACTTATTTCATATCAGAGAGGTCATGTCATATTTGCCTTCAATGCCTGGGTTGCTTCACTCAACATAAGGTTCTCAAGATTCATCCATGTTATCACATGTGTTTGTACTGTATTTGTTCTTATACCTGAGTAGTATTCCATTGTATGTATTTACCACATTTTATTTATCCATTCATCTGTTGATGGGCATTTGTATTGATTCCACCTTTTGGCAATAGTGGATAGTGCTGCTAGGAACATTGGTGTGCATATATCAGATTGTTTCCTTGTTTTCAGATCTTCTGGGTACATACCCAGCAGTGGAATTGCTGGGTCATATGGCAAATCTATAGCTAGTTTTTTGAGAAACCACCAAACTGTCCTCCAGAAGGTTAGGATTCTTCTGCATTCCCACCAGCAGTGGATAAGTGTTCCCATTCCTCCACATCCTATCCAACAATTGTAGTCTTCTGGTTTTTTGATAGCTGCCAGTCTTATGGGAGTAAGATGGTATCTCATTGTACTTTTGATTTGCATTTTCCTAATAACTAGGGATTTTGGGCATTTTCTCATGTGTTTTTCAGCCATTTGTATGTCATCTTTGGAGAAGAGTCTCTTCAAATCTTTTTTTCCCATTTTTAAATGGGCTGTTTTTCTCTTTATTTTCAAGATATAGGAGTTCTTTATATATGCAAGATATGTCTCCTATCAGATAAATAGTTACCAAATATTTTCTCCCATTGTGGTGGCTCTCTTTTCACTTTCCTGACAAACTCCTTTGAGGTGCAGAAGGCTTTAATTTTGAGGAAGTCCCATTAATCTAAATGTTGTTTTGCTGATGTGCTTTTGGAGGGAAGTCCATGAAGCCGTTTCCTATTAGAAGGTCATGCACATGCTTCCCTACTTTGCTTTCCAAGGTCTTTATGGTCTTGGTCTTATATTTAGGTCTTTGATCCATCTTGAGTTGATTTTTGTATAAGGTGTGAGTTGGTAATCCTCTTTCATTCTTTTATATATGGATATCCAGTTCTCCAGGCACCATTTGTTGAAGAGGCCATTCTCTCCCAATTGAGAGTCTTTGGTGGTCTTGTCAAATACCATATGAAATACCATATATATGAGGATCTATATCAGAACTCTCAGTTTGGTTCCATTGGTCAATGTGTCTGTCCTTGTGCCAATACCATGCTGTTTTCACTACTGTAGCTTTGTAGTATATTTTGAAGTCAGGTAGTGTGAATCCTTCAATTTCGTGTTTCTTTTTCAATATGTCTTTGGCTATTCAGGGCCTCTTTCCTTTCTAAATACATTTCATAGTTTCTCTAGTTCATTAATGAATGTTGTGTTGATTTTTATTGGGATTCCATTGAATCTGAAGATCAGTTTTGATAGGAGAGACATCTTAATAATACTTAGTCTTCCTATCCATGAGCAGGGAATATTCTTCCATTTATTTAGTTCTTCTTTGAATTCTTTGAACTGTGTTTTGTAGTTTTCTGTGTATAATTCTTTTACCTCTTTAGTTAAATTTATTCCTAGGTATTTGATTTTTTATTTACTATTATGAATGGTATTTGGTTCCTGATTTCCCCCTCAGATTGCTCATTATTGGTCTACAGAAATGGCACTGATTTTTCAACATTTATCTTGCAATCTGTGACTTTACTGAACTCATTTTTAAGTTCTAGGAGCTTTGTTGTAGACTTCTCTGGGTATTCTATGTATAAGATCATATCATCTCAAATAGTGAAATTTGACTTCTTCCTTTCCAATTTGGATGCCTTTTATGTCTGGTTCTTGTCTCAGAGTTCGAGCAGGTACTTATAAGGCTATGTTAAATAGGAGGGGTGATAGTCAGCATCGATTTCTTGTTCCTAATCTTAGAGGGAAAGATTTTAGTATTTCACCATTGTAAATGATGTTGGCTTTGGGTTTTTCATATATACTCTTTATTTATTTATTTATTTATAATGTCTTTATTTATTTTTTTAATATTACATTAAAAAAATATGAGGTCCCCATATACCCTTCACCCCCTTCATCCCACTCCTCCCCCCTTAGCAACAATCTCATCCATCAATATGAGACATTCATTGCATTTGACGAATACATCTCTGAGCACCGCTGCACCTTGTGGTCCACATCATAGCTCACACTCTCCCACGTTCCACCCAGTGGGCCATGCGAGGACATACAATGTCTGGTAACTGTCCCTGCAGCATCACCAAGGACAATTCCAAGTCCCGAAAACGCCTCCACATCTCATCTCTTACTCCCACTCCCCACACACAGCAGCAACCATAGCCACTTTCTATAATGTTCAGAAAGTTTCCTTCTCTTCAGATTTTTGTACGCTTTTTATCAAGAAAGGGTGTTGTATTTTGTCAAATGCTTTTCCTGCATCTATAGATATTATCATGTGATTTCTTGCTTCAATCATTTTATGTGCTGTATTACATTAATTGGTTTTATTTTGTTGAAACATCCTTGCTTAACTGGAATGAACCCAACTTGGTCATGGTGTATAATTGGTTTAATGTGTTGTTGAATATGATTAGAAAGGTTTTTTTTTTTTTGAGGATTTTCGCATCAAGTTTCATTAGAGATATTGGTCTGTAATTTTTCTTTCTTGTGGTGTCTTTGTTTGGATTTGGTTCTAGGGTAATGTTGGCATCATAGAATGAGTTAGGCAAGGTTCCTTCTGTTTCAATTTTTTGGAAGAGTTTCAGCAAGTTTGGTGTTAGTACTTTCCAGATTGTTTTGTAGAATTCACCTGTGAAGCTGTCTGGCACAGGGCTTTTTTTAGTTGGGAAGTTTTTAATGACTGATTCTATCTCTTTATTTGTGATTGGTTTGGTGAGTTCATCGATTTCTTCTTTTGACAATGTAGGCTGCTTATGTGTTTCTTGGAGTTTGGCATATCCTCTAAATTGTTGTTTTTGTTGGAATATAGCTTTTCAAAATATCCTCTTATGATAGTCTTTATTTCTGTGGGATCTGTGGTGATATCTCCTTTCTCCTTTCTTATTTTGTGTATTTGCATCTTCTCTCTTTTTTCCTTTGTTTATCTACCTAAGAGTTTGTTCATTTTATTGATTTTCTCAAAGAACCAGCTCTTGGTTTTGTTTATTTTTTCAAGTGCTTTCTTATTTTCTATTTCATTTAGTTCTGCTCTGATCTTTGTTATTTCTTTCTTTCTTCTTCCTTTGGGGTTAGTTTTTTTTTTTAACTAATTCCTTCAAGTGTGCATTTAGTTCTTCAAATTTAGCTCTTTCTTCCTTTTTGATGTATGAATTTATGGCTATTAATTTCCCTCTCAATAGTGCTTTTGCTTCATCGCAAAAGTTTGGATATGTTGTGTTATCATTTTCATTAGTTTCAAGGTAGTTATTAATTTCTTTTGAGATTTCCTCCTTGACCCACTGTTTTTCTAAGAGTGTGTTGTTTAACTTCCAAATCTTGGTGCCAAATCTGTGGCTCCATCCCTTGCAGATTTCCAGCTTCATTCCACTGTGGTCAGAGAAATTATTTTGTATGATTCCTATCTTTCTGAATTCATCGAGACTTCTTCTGTGGCCTAGAATGTAGTCTATCTTGGAGAATGATCCGTGTGCACTTGGGAAGAATGTATATCCTGTTGTATTGGAGTGTAATGTTCTGTATATGTCCATTAGGTCCAGTTCCTCTAATATATTGTTCAAATGTTCCTTTCTTTACTGATTCTCTTTTGAGATATTCTGTCCAAAGTTGATAATGGTGTATTACAGTCCCCCACTATAATTGTAGAAGCATCTATTCCTTCAATTAGTTTTTCCAGTGTTTGCCTCACCTATTTTGAGGCACCCTTGTTAGGGGCATAAATGTTTTTGATTGTTCTTTCTTCTTGAAAGACTATCCCTTTCATTAATATGTAGGGTCCATCTTTGTCTCTGACAATTGTTTTGTTTTAAAGTCTATTTTGTCTGATATTATTATAGCTACTCCTGCCCTTTTTTGGTTATTGTTTGCTTGTAAGATTGTTTTCCAGCAATTTACTTATAACCTCTTTGAATCCCTAGGTCTAAGATGTGTTTCTTGTAGACAGCATATAGATGGGTCATATTTCCTTATCCAATCTCCCAGTCTCAGTCTCTTGACAGATGAGTATAATCCACTGCCATTCTGTGTTATTACTTTCAAGAAATTACTTATATTAGCCATATTTTCTTTGAATTTGTATTTGTCATATTCTTTTTCATTTTCTTTTTCTGTTTTTATCTTTGTAGTTGCTCTTACATTCTCCTCCAACTCTGTCTCTCTTGTTTTTTTCTTTCTTCCTGCCAAACTCCCTTTAGTATTTCTTGAAGGGCAGGATTCTTGTTGGTATAAGCTCCTAGTTTTTGTTTATCTGTGACTATTTTGAAATCTCCATCATTTTTGAATGCTAACTTTGCTGGATAGAGTTTTATCCATTGAATTTTTTTTTTTTTAGTACCTTGACTTTCTTCTTGCCTCCATGGTTTCAGATGAGAAATCATCACTTAATCATATGGAGCCTCCATTTGATGTGATGGTTCTCCTTTTTCTTGCTGCTTTTAGTATTTTCTCTTTGTCTTGAGCATTGGATAACATGTCTTGGAGTAGTCCTGTTAGGATGTATGCTGTTAGGGTTGTGTTGCTCTTCCCAGACATGTACATCCATCTCCCTCAATAGGTTTGGGAAGTTTTCAGCCATTATTTCCTCCAACACCCCTTCTGTCCATTTTCCCTTTTCTTCTCCTTTTGGCATGCCCATAATACATATGTTTGCACTTTTTGCATTATCATTCATGTCTCTAAGCCCCTGCTGGATTTTTTAATCTTTTTATCGACCAGTTCTACTCTCTGTTTGATTTCAAATGTACTGCCTTCCACATCACTTAATTTCTCCTCTGCCTCTTTGAGTCTGCTGTTATTGGCTGAGAGAATATTTTTGATTTCTTGAATTGTGCTGTTCATTACCATCATAGCTGTTATATTTTTGCGTATGATTGCAATTTCTTCTGTTTTCTCTCCGATTGTTCTCTTCATATTCTTAATCTCTCCCTTCATCATAAAATTGGTCCCTAATATATTTTTTAAGATCTTTAATTACCTATTCGAAATTCTGATCCTCTTCCTGGTTTTTTTTTGTTGTTGTTCATTTGATTGGGACATATTTTCCTGATTATTGGTTCAGTTTGTAGTTTTTGGTTGCTGTCTGGTCATCATTTTATCCTGATGGGTTTAGTCACTTGCTTAGCTTCTTTGTCTAGTTTGGAGTTTAATTAGTTGTTTTTGCATGCACATTAGTCTTCTCTTTATCACTTTGTTCTTCTTATTCTATTTCCTTGTTGTTGGCTACGTTCACTTGAAGAAAAATATTATGGCCATTGAAAGCAAAATGAGTAAGAAAAGAATATAAATAATAGTAGTATTGATAATAAATATTAACAGAGGAATCATGTGAGATACAGGAGAATGGATATTAGACTCGTGTAAGGTATGTACAAGTTATAACAGTAAGAAAAGTAGAGTAGATAAAAATATTAGTATGGAGAGGAAAACAGTGTGAATTAAAAGGCCTGTGTGTTCAGAAGAGAGGGAAAGAGAAAAGAGAGGGCAATAATATAAAGAGTGAACATAAGGCAGAAAACAGAACAAAGGTATTATAATAAAAAGTAAAAAAAAACCGGGGGCTAGCAAAGAGAAGTGTAATGTAAGAGAAACAATCAATAATGTAGGATAGAAAGATGTAGAGGAAAGGGAATAGTGTTGGTGGCCAAAATCAATACACACAGAAAAGGGTATATGGAAAGTGAGAAAATACAGCACATGTAAAAGTCTCCCTGCAGCACCTACTATATGAAGAATAAGAATGCAGAGAAAGAAAGGGGAAAGAAAAGGGACAAAAAGGAGTCAGGAAGTAACTAGGAAAAAGAAAAAGAACAAGAAAGAGAAAAAGGAAGAAAAAGGGGACTTGAGGGGCTGAAGAGGAAGGAAAAACCAACCAAATACTAGGGAAAGTTTCAAACTAGGAATCCTGTTCATACTTAAATAAGTCGATTACAGATCTTATGTTCCACCTTTTCTTCTTTCCTCACTTCCTTCTCTCCCAATCTGCAGGAAAGCTGCCTGAGAAGTCTGGTAGGAGATTCAAATGGGTCCTTGTTGAATCAGCTCTGCAATGAAAACAATGATTCTTAATATCTAGAGAGAGAACACTCTCACCTCAGCAGGAATCCCAGGTATGCTATTGGGGGCTTGGAAAGCAGCTCCTACAGTCCCTCTCCTTTAGGTGTGCTATGGGAGGCCTTGTTGATTTTCTGACTCCACCTTCTCCCAGTGTATTTTTATTTTTAAAGAATCTTTAGATTATTTAAATGTCATATAAATATTAAAGAACTTTCCTATATGCTCCACACCCTTACCCTCCTACACTTTATCACATTGACAACATGTTTCATTATTGTGGCACATTTGTTAACACTGAAGAAAACTTATTTAAGCATTGCTATTAACCATGGAATATAATTTAGAATTTAGTTTACCATCTGTCACACACAATTTTATAGGTTATGACAATATGTATAATGGCCTGTTTCTATCATTGCAATATCATGCAGGAGAATCCCCTTGTCTCTAGAATATCCTAATACTGTATATAATCTTTACTGTCCCTCTTCTCAAAACCTCTGTTGGTCACTGTCTTTATATCAATTATAAAATTCTTTAATTGCTAGAATAATAATGTCTACTTATTATAATGCACAAAGATACAAGTCAAAATTCTTAAAAAGCTTTTATTTGGAAAGAGATTTCTGCTTGAAATAACCCTTTCATTGCTGTAGAATATGAGAGAGGTTCAATTATTTGCATATAGAGAAGCCAGGACTCAGGAATGATTTTGAGAAAGAAAAATGGCTTATTGATGGCCAGCTGGAATCGGGAGCTTTCTGTTTCAATCCCGAGCCCCAAACAAGACTTTCAAGTTTCTTTTATACAGAGAGGAAAGTTAAATGGCCCCTTTGTTTCAGTTCTCAATAGGCTTGAATTAGCATATATATCTTCCACATCTTAGGTAAGCTTTTAGCATGGACTTCATACATTCTAGATAAGCTTTAGCATATTTGGTTTGCATTTCCACTGAATACTTAAAGTTTATAGACCTTGCATTGTTAAACTGTTTCCTGGGACTGGAGTCATTGCCATGGTCACCAAGGACAGGACTGCAGCCCCCCACCATCTCACACCCACAAGTCAGACAGCTTAGGTTATCTCTGAAGAGACAATGAGTCTCCCACCCAGAGCCCACATCATTTCCCCCTTTTGCCAAAGTTTAAGTTGCTAAACTTTGGCATAATTATTGTTGGAGCTATGAGGGGGATGGCTGTTTGTGGTTTTTATTGATTATTTGTCAATCTTTAGTGTAGCATCCAGGACTGTTTTTAGAAATTTAGAACTTTTCATTCTGGACAGCAGAATCTTGGTGCAGGGGCACCCTGCAGTCATCCTGTGGCCACCAGTGCTCAGGTTGATTTCCAGTCAGGTTCCAGATCCATCTATTAATTTTATTTTACCCTTAAAGGGTTTACACCTTTAATTTAAAAGGGGTGCTGAGGGGAGATGATCACTTTTCTGTAACTGCTTCCTGCTGGCAATGGGCTGTAGCCATTGCCTAATAAGGTGTAAAACTCTAATTTTGTTTTAACTGGAGGAAGATGGATCTGGCATTCTATATGAAGTTGGTTGAAGTCTTCCTATGGTTAATAAGATGTTCATTCTTTCATTCTGAAAGAAACAAACTTAATCAAATATTTGGAATACCCGCTTCTAAAAGAGGACACTGGACCACAGAGGCAGACAAGGTCAGGTGCTTACAAAGATGGCACTCCTTCTTGAAATCTGGTGGGAACAGCATATATATACTTTTTTAAGTTATTTATCTTTAGAGAGAAATTGCAACAGACATTTAGCTTTGTCTGAAGACACATTCCAAGCTGTTCAATGAATATCACTCATGCGCTCCGTCAGATGCTCCTGGTGAACTGGCACTCCCTGGGCAACTGGCTTCATTCAGGAAGAGAACACCAAGTTGGAAATTCCCTTTGTTTTCAGCTGTGGGAGTGATAAGAACTACAGAATAAGGGTTTTCTACACCTTGGTTTAAATTGTACAATTTCTAGCAATTTTGACTTTTTCAATAGGTGACTCACCATTAGCAAGCAAGCCTCACCCTTGCTACACAGTAGAATACAGTAGAATATAGTAAGTTGACTGAGCCTGGCTGAGACTGCCACCCCATTCTACAGACATGTTTATTAACTGTTTAGAAAATGAATTTACTAGGAAATTAACATGTCCAATATACTTTTGCACTTGATCCAAAACAGAAAAGATAATGTTATACTTATTAGGCATACATTTACCACAGGATAAGAGTACAGCACTTAATATTAATTAAAGTATTACTTAATGCAAAGGATTTAGAGTTGCAATTAATAGTTTTAAGTTTCAGGTTTGTAATACTTTACATGTTATCTCTCCATGAGGGCAGGCCATAATGCCAATTGTGTTTAAGTTTTACTTACAGTATCCTGGTATCATGGCTCCACTTAGCATGCTCTTCATGCAGTGAGCAAGTCACAGCATCTTTGACCGTAGCATCTTTGACCCAGCATCTTTGACTATGGAGCAGTGCCAGTCTGGAGGCGATATCCAATGTACACTTAGCTGTACCAAGTCATCATTGGCTGCTGTAGGAGTTTGAAACTGCAACGTAGTTTCCATAAACTTCAGGAGCAGAACCAGAAGCCGATATAGCAAATACTTTTAATTGAAGGGACAGTGACCAGCCTAGCCAACTACTCACATGGAGAGGAAACCTGCAAAGTATTCAAGGCCTGGTTTGAATGCACAAAAGAGTTTGACAATGTTAAAGTTTATTCCTTGTTTTTATATAGATTTTAAACAATTTAATGCAACACATATATCAAATGACTGTTTACTTAACAATTTACCATGAAGATAACAGTAGGTACTTTACTTTAGTAATAGAGGGAAAAAATTATTTTTCATTGTTAAAATGAAAATAGAAGATTCCCAATAGAATCAAGATAACTTTTTATTGCCATTTTCTTAAATATGCACCTTGCAGTGGCCTTCAGACAGGTTTTATTACTACCAAGTTATTTTTATGCAACCAATACTAATCCCAGTTTTTAGTTAACAATGACTTCTAGAACTAGAACTATTTAAATATTTTCAGTTTGGAAGATGTTTTACAAACTCTTTATAATTGACTATAACTACAGTGACTAGCTGTCAGAGTCAACGGACCCGAAGGGTATTGGGAATGAAAGACAAAGAGAGATTGGGATCAAGGGTTCTGAGAGCATTGATTCCTCAAGCTCATCAGACAAGTTTATTAATATCAGGGGCTTCTTTATATACCCCAAGCAGCTGTGAGAACCAGCAACTATTCTAGCTAACTATTCCCATAACTTCATTAATGAAAACACGGTGCACAGTGGATAAGAGAGTAACTAAAGCCCAAGATGTTCTGTTATGTCATTGAAACAAGTATACTCATAAATCGTTGCCCAGGTTACTTGAGATATCAAGTCTGGGTTCTGCTGGAATGTTATGTTTCCCAGAGAGATTAGCCACCTGAACATACATCTCCAGGGACAGCATGACCCAGTGGTCAGAAAGTAACTTGGCTACCATGGAAACAGCATGCCTTTGTTTCCCACAACTAGCCACTTCATGTTTAAATAAAATTATTAAATTACAATTACCTGCTAAAGAAATTTACTTTATTTATTTAAGAGAGCATATCTACAATCTTTTTTCCTTAGCCTAATTTCACCAATGTAAACTTACAATTTCCATAACTCTAAAGATTTTGTACAAATAATGTTAATTTAGTTTATCAGTTAACTATGGGAGATTACATTCAAGTTACATAAAATTGAAATCATTATAGTTGATGCAAGGAATGTTCTCTTTTCTCCTTACAGGAAGCTAAATACTTCTTTTCTTTGTTTAAGTTATGAAAATGAATAATTTAAAAACATACTGACTACCAGGTTTTAAAACATACTACACAATTACTTAATTTGTTTAATCATAATCCAGGAAAGAGCTCTCCATAGTTTTTATGGACTTTTCTTTACTTACTGAAATTTGTCAATAGAACCACTAATTAACTTTATTTTGTTGGAAAAAAATCTTCTGAAAGAAAATAATGCTCACCTGATTGTGGAGAAGAAAAGAATTTATTCTCAATCTTGCAAGAAGGGGTGCAAAACAGATATGGCTGGCACCCCAAACAAAGAAAAATGACACAATTTATACCCTTAAGCCTAGCACGCAAGTTCTTCCTCTGTTTCTCTATAGATTGGATACTTCAGAAGTTACAGTTTATCTGAGAAGATCTAACCTTCCCTTGTAAAAGTTTGTGATTTAACAGCTTCCTCTGTCACATTCCAACCATTTTAGTTTTTACCTGCTCCTCTTTGTCAAATAAGAAATGGAATTTAGTGCTGATATGGTGCCAACCTATCTCCTTCTTGGGCATCCTTCCACTGCCTATAGGACTGGCCTAAGCTGGTCTCCTCTGCTGCAGTCCAATGCGGTAGTGGGAGACTGAGGCAGCAGGTTGCCAGGTCACGCCAATCAACATTTTTCTTCCTTTATGCGAAAACTAACCTAATCTTCATTGTTGTTTTTTTTTTACATTTTATGGCTGACAAAAGGTTTAAATTGGGAAATTACAGGGCAAACTGATTCTTACTTCCCTAGCCTAGTAGATAGTTTTAATCTGCCACACCTAGTCTTGCCTTTTAAGCTCTTGCAAAGAGGAAGCCCTTTCCCAATAGTTTCTATAATCAGATTTCTATATGACTTTTTTATCCTGTTTAGTTAAATTTGGGCTTCAAGAATATTTATTCACATATATAACTGCATATTTAATTTTTAACAATTTGAATAGAGCTCTTTTAAGAATTTTCATTTGTTAATTTGATATTATTATCCTGATATATGAAGACATACACTGAGCAAATGGGCAGACACAAAGAGTTAGGCACAGAAACACAACTCATTGATGTTACTTATAATTTGCATTATTTTATATACTGTTTAGCATTAATTTGGGTTTCAGAAATATATTACTTTATAACAGCATATTTAACCTCAACAGTTTGAGCAAATAGGCAGACATGAATAGTTTGTCACAAAAAACATCACTTTAGTTACTTTAAACTTCTAATTATTACAAAAAAAATTGTGACAGTAAAACATTTCAAAGACTTGTGAAACTTTTCTTAGTTTGCACTATGACTGTGCAGTTCTACACTATGACCATGAAGTTTTATGCAAGAATTTTCCTTCTTAATTAATGGATTGTAACCAAAATGTTCCCCAAGCTCCAACACAATTCTCTTTGTTTCAGAACTTTATATTTTTTACTTTGAATTTAGCAGAATTTTGATAAGCAACAAGACTAATTCTATGTATGTTCACTGAGGCTATAGGAAGCCTCAGGGAGACAAACTGGTTTCTCTCATGAATTGCCTCTCCTAGGAACACTGACAGTCAAGGCAGGAGACTCCCTTTATTTCCCCCAGTTCTGGATATAGGGGCAGAAGCTATTATGAAATAACCATAGACAAAGGCAAGGGGTGAGATTAGGCTTGAAGTAACCATAAGCAAAGGAAAGGTTAGTTTAGAATTTACACTTAAATAATAGTTTCAGGCTAAATTCACCCAGCTATAATTTCAGTTATTATCTTTTCACTGTTTTATAATATAAATGCATTTATAAATGATCTTAACTCAGTTACAGTTTTTATTAATTTTTTAAACCTTAAGATGAATTGGATACCTTTCTTAAGTAAGCTACAAGAATTTTATTAATAACAATTCTTTGAAGCCTTGCCCTTTCTTAGTAATGAAACAAATTCTCATCTGCAAGTTATGCATTTAATTCACCAGCAAGAGAGTATTTGCATTTAAAGAATCATTTTTAAACTATCTTATTATCGTGAATTCTTAGGTGCCAGCAACTGACAAAAGCCAAACATAGATTTTAAAGTGGCATTTCATTTCTTTCTTTTCCTCTTTAATTTCACAACCCTGAATTTCCCAGCCAGACCATTGAAAAGGCTATCAAGTGATTAGCAGTCTATTGTTTCAAGCCATAGCCTCTTTTCTTCAGACAATTTTACAGTTCTAAAACCTTCCAAAGTATTTCTACAATCTTACAGAGAGAGAGAGATTTTAGCGTTGACATCCTAGGGAGGAAATTTTACTGCATTTATTTTGATTCCGCTTTTCACCTGCTTCACTTCTCCCCCTTCCAGGCAGTCAGGTACAGAACAATCAAATAAGAATGCAGCTTATGAATAGAAGGTGTGGACTCACTGGAAAGGGGCAAGCCACTCCCCTCTTTCCAGCTTTATGCCAAAATGGGCAGACAGAACCTACTCAAATTTGGCCACTCTCCTGGGGACCCAGCTGCCCTGACTTGGCCAGCCCCAACAAACTTGGATGCATGGCACAGACACAGATGGCTTCTAAGCCCCAGCAAAGGGGCAGACCAGAGACAAGACAGCAGAGCATGCACAAACATCTAGACTCCGCAAACATCCAGACTCCTCAGTTTTGCCCCATAATCATTTCACCCCCTTGCCAATGGCAAGGGAGGGTTCTAGCTCTACTGTATTCTACTTTACATAAGGACACAACTCCAACACTAGCATTGAGCTGACACAGACAGAAGCAAAAAGGTCACTAATCTGACCGACAAGTTCTTTTTTTTTTTTTTCAGCATGGCAGCCTCCACAGACATCACAAACCTTAGAACACTTAACATTTGTTATAAAGCATATTCATTCACAATTCAGCACCATAACAAAAGATTCCAGCTAGACCTTTTCCACCATTTAACTTTACACCCAGACCAAGCTCCACGAGAAAAACCGATCTATTTTCCTGTAACCAAGTTTGTTTTTTTTTTAAATCCAGAACAATTTCCAGTATGTTAGGACTCGAACCTATAAATAGCCCTTCCTATTAAAATCAAGTCTCCACTTCTTTAGTGGACATAAGACCAGTACCAGATTCTAACATGCAGTTAGACAAACCCAAAACACCAGGCTTTTTCCCACTTTTTCTCCTTTTTTCCAGACCTAGAGAGAATGGCTTTCCCCCAATTTTCTGGGGCTACTAGGGTTCTCTTGGGAGGTGATCAGCCTCCCCTTCCTAGCAATTAAAGTTAGGGCTTTCCAGACTGTGCTTACCCAGGGAGTCTTACCTTCTTCCATGTTTGGAGTTCTTTTTCATTCCCAGAATCTTTCTCTTCAGAACTTCCATTGCCCTTGATTTCTGTAAGGAAGACTCTGTTGGAGCCCACATCTTTTCTGGATTAAATTTAATCCAGGGGCACCCATATTTGGGGTTCCCCCGAGTCCTCCCGTCTTCCTCAGAGATTTGAAATGGGCAACAAACTGCTATCATCTCTGGCCTTCATTTGTAGTCCTGCCATGGTCGCCAAAAATGTTGTAGAATTTGAGAAAGGTTCAATTATTTGTGTATAGAGAGGCCAGGACTCAGGAATGATTTTGAGAAGGAAAAATGGTTTATTGATTGCCAGCCAGACTTGGGAGCTTTCTGTTTCAAAACTGAGCCCCAAACAAGGCTTTCCATTTCTTTTATACAGAGAGGAAAGTTTTAATTGTCCCTTAGTTTCAGTTCTCAATAGGCTTGAATTAGCATATATATATATATATATATATATATATATATATATATATATATATATATATATATATATATATATATCTTCCATGTCTTAGGTAAGCTTTTAGAATGGACTTCATACATTCTAGATAAGCTTTTAGCATATTTGATTTGCATTTCCCCTGAATATTTAAAGTTTATAGACCTTGCATTGTTAAACTGTTTCCTGGGACTGGAGTCATTGCCAAGGTCACCAAGGACAGGACTGCAGCCCTCCACCATCTCACGCCCACAAGTCAGACAGCTTAGGTTATCTCTGAAGAGACAAATAGCCTCCCACCCATTGCCCACATCATCATATAAACTATTTTGTACAACACTGTTTTGCAAAAAACTGTCTTGCAGAGTAGCAATCTAGGAATTGTTACATCAAATTGTTGGGAGTGAGAACACCAATGACACTATTTCAAGTGGATAAATGTACAAGATTTTGTATAGAGAGCTTGGAAAAAAGGATTCACAATATTTTGTTTGCAGTAATATCTAAAGACAATACCTGGGAAGACTTTTTTTACAAACTGACTGTTTTATGTGGTAAATGATTTTACTGAAAATCTTAAATGAAGTAATTTTGAATAGGGTGGGGTTCTAACTTGCACTGGAGAGAACTCCAGAAAGAAATGACAAGCTGGTGATTTTTAATTCTCAGATTATTTTGCAATCAAACACAACCATTTTATAAGGATACATGAATGAAGATATCTTTCCCTAAAATTGAAGTTCTGAACTAGTAATGACTCATGTAAGAGCCTGAACATGTGTGATAATGCATTACAAATGAAAATGAACTCAGTTTTCTGAAGGAATGTGAAATGAATACAACTACATAACCATTTATTAATATTTTTTAAAATGTCCATTAATTCAGAAATCACTAATTCCAAAATGCCACTCTGCTTTGCCATTTGTAGTGATGACACAGACATTAGGTGATGAATGAAGAATTCACCTTATTCTATGTCAGAAAGAAAACAGTATGCCTACATAAAATTCTGAAATTATGTTCTAATATCTGGGTTTGATAGTAGAATAAGATATGTAGGACTGGAAGCGGGAGGAGAGCATCCAGTACCCATGTGGAATCTAAGCCCTCACTTGACATAGGTGTGCAATGGACACAACCAATCCAAGGTCCACAGAGAAAATGTGGAATGGGTGTGGGAACGGTAGCCATGGTGGCTGCTGGGTGTGGGGAACGGGAGGAAGAGATGAGATGTGGATGCGTTTTCGGGACTTGGAGTTGTCCTGGATAGTGCTTCACGGACAATTACCGGACATGTAGATCCCCCCAGGGCCCACTGGATGGAACGTGAGAGAGTCTGGGCTATGATGTGGACCATTGACTATGGGGTGCAGTGATGCTCAGAGATGAACTTACCAGGTGCAATGGATGTGTCATGATGATGGGAGAGAGTGTTGCTGTGGGGGGAGTGGGCGGCGGGGGTGGTGGGGTTGAATGGGACCTCATATTTTTTTAAATGTAATTAAAAAATAATAATAAATAAATAATTTTAAAAAAAGATATGTAGGAAATGAGGAAAACACTTACATTGGTTTTATGATCTATAAATGTGGAATATTGTTGTAGGAAGCTCTGAGAAAAATTCCCAGAAAATATCCTTACCTACGAAAATAATTTTTAAAGGGCAACGTGATGTCACTGGAAGAATGATAGAAATTATTGAGACCATCAATATTTGAAGAATCAGGGATTGTGTTGTTGATTGCACCCTCACTTAACTTATGATTTGGAATATGCAGGAGAAAGGCACATATTGGGGGTGGAATGTGGATTATCGTAAGGGAGTCAGATGAGGTCTCCAATGCAGGATGTGAACTCTTTCAGGAAACAATGAACAAAACCTTGATAGCTGGTAAACAGACATTGGTATGAGAGCTTATTTTTCAGTAAAACCATGAAACACAAACAGTTTCTTTCATCTGGCAGTGACTGCAGTGCACCATTATCCATCCAGCACCTGTACATTTATAAATACAGAACAATCTATATGAAATATTTACTGCTGAAAATCCAGGCAGCAGATTCTGCTTTCAATCCTGATGATGGGAAATAAAATGATAGAAAACATGTTGTAAAATAATACAAAAGAAATAGGTATCTTCGATACATTAAAATTAAAGAAACAGAATTCCGTTGTTAGGAAAATAACAGATTATATCTCCATTCACTTATAAGTATCTAGATTAAGATCTCCTAGTGTTTGAACTCTGAGCACTTTTGTAAACTTGACAGTATCTTTTTATGTAGATAATGTTTCTCAGCTTTTTTAAGGCCTGCTTTATGTCCTTGTTTTTAAGACTGTATATAAAGGGGTTTAACATGGGAGTGACCACTGTGTACATCACTGAGGCTATTGCATTTGCCCTTGAGTTTTGGGTAGCAGCAGAACTGAGATACACTCCAAACCCTGTACCATAAAACAGAGCCACTACTGAGAGGTGAGACCCACAAGTAGAAAATGCTTTGTACTTGCCCTCAGTTGTTGAAATTCTCAAAATGGAGGATATAATCTTACAGTAAGAGAAAAGGATCCCAGTGAAGGGAATAACATCCAGAAGTCCAACAATAAAATACATCACTAAGTCATTGAGGAAGGTGTCAGAACAAGCAAGTTGGATCACCTGATTAAGTTCACAGAAAAAATGGGGCATTTCCAACTCTGTACAAAAAGACAATCGTAAAACCATTAAACATTCTAAAAGGGTGAATAAAACATTCAACAACCAAGAGGTCAGCAGCAGAAGGCCACAGAATCGGGTGTTCATGATGACTGTGTAATACAGGGGGTAACAGATGGCCACGAAACGGTCATAGGCCATTACAGTCAAGAATGAGTTATCTAATTGTCCAAAAAGTATGAAAAAATACATCTGGCTGAGACAGTTTTCAAAAGTTATGATTTTGATGCCTCTCTGGATGTTCTGCAGCATCTTTGGTACCGTGGTGGAGGTGAAACAAATATCTATAAAAGACAGGTTAGAGAGGAAGAAGTACATGGGTGTGTGGAGGTGGGAGTCTGAGATGATGGCCAGGATGATGAGCATATTTCCAATGAAAGTTACTAGATACATGGACAGAAACAGCCCAAAGAGGAGGGGTTGCACTCCTATATCTTCTGTGAACCCCAGGAGGAAAAATTCCAAGGCATATGTTTGGTTTTCTGTTTCCATGTAGATAATGAATTTCCTGGAAGAGAAATCAGAGCAATGTAAATTTATCCACAAGCAGTGAGTAAGCCATATGGTTTGTATTGTAAGCCATATGGTTTGTATTGTAAATATGTTATTAATATCTTATTAATTTTATGTAGATCTAGTATTCTTATCTGAAATTGTCAGGGAAACATATGTTTCTACTTCTCCTTGATATATTTGCCTACTAGAAATCCTAGTCCATAATAGAAAACACTTTGCCCAGTGAATATTTTCCATGATAAATTCTCTCAGACTTTTTTATTTTATTTTATTTTTTTCCTTCAGTCTTTATTTTAAATAACAAACATTATGACCATCTTTCTGTACCCTGTGACAAAATAGTAGAGAAGAAAAAAGTTGTATGAAAAATATTACCTTGTTGCAACACTTAGTATAAACACACAATACTTAAAGAGAATCTTATTGATGAAGTGGTCAAATGACCCCACACAAATGAGGTCTACTCATTGATGTTGCACAGAGGACAAAGCCAATCGATGTAGAAAGTAAGGTCTTCTCAAGAATTTGTGTTGGAAAAACAAGATGCACTCATGCCAAACAAAGAAGGACGCTAGGCACTGATTGCATTCATTACACAAAAATTGAATCAAAATGAATCATGTAACTTTAAAGTAAAATTCATTGTAAAAGTGCTAGACTAAAATCTGAAGAAAATCTAGGGACCCCTAGTATGATAACGAGCTTTTTAGATATAGCGACAAAAGCATGATCATGAGAGATTACAATTTTAAATTAGTTTTTATTCAAATGTAAAATCTCTGCTCTGTGAAAAACATTGATAAAGTCTTGCAAAGAATATTTAGTTTTGGAAAAATATATACAAAACACATCTGACAAATTATTTTTATAAAAATGAATAAAATTACTATTAACACTGCAAAATAAGAAAGAAAATATTGAATTAAAAAATAGGATCTGAAGAGAATCCTAATGTAAGATTACACTTCCCAAATAAGCATAAAAAATTACTTCAAACTCACTGGCACCTAGATATTAATGCCAAGTGCCAACTTGCAACGCATCTGGAAAAAGACCTTGAACAAAAGGGGGAAATAATAGAGATGAGTTTTTATGACTAAGAGATTTCAAAGTGAGTTTTGAGGTCCTTCCTGAGATTACACTTAGGCATGTCTCAGCAGAATCTCCCTGTCTGCTACAGTTAACATTGCCTCAGAAGGCAGGGCTGCTGATGGCTCTAGAGACATCTAGACACTATAGACAGTGCAGAGAATCTCAGGATTTAAGCACCCTGTCTGTGGGCCTTACTTTGGAATTTATGCTCCTCAGTGCAAAAGAGTTAGACTCATTTGAAGATTCCCAGCATGTGGCTCTTTTGCACATTTTATTTACAGAAGAGCCATGTGTTGGCATTATATTTTAAAAATGTATGTCCCAGAGTCTTAAATCTTTAGTCTTTTTATGTGTCCGTTGAGCCCTGAATCTAAGCAGTTTCACCACCTATTCTCCAGTTCATTGGACCTACTCAGGAAAACTAACAAGGAGATGATAATGGACAATGTCCAACCCAAGGAACAAAGAGTGTCAGCAACTGCAAGCAAGATAGTTCCATCCATCTGCCCCATGGGATCTAAGCCCCCTTTTAGTTAGAAACAGAGTTGTCATCACCATCACAAAATCCTCAAGATTGGGGAATGAAAAATGGAGTAAAGTAGACTTATTATTTTTCTATTATAGACTTATTATTATTCTAGCAATGGAAGAACTCTTGTCATTGATATAAAGGCAGTGGTGATCAGATGTTCTGAATGAAGAGGGGAGAATAGGTGTAAAATAGGGGCATTTTCAGGACTTTTGGATTCTTCTGCACAACATTGCAATGATAAATACAGACCATTATATATTTTTGTACAGGAAAGACTGCTTAATATAAACCATCATCCATGGTTAGTAGCATTGGTGCAATATGTGTCATCAATTGTAGCAAATGTACCATACTAATGAAAGATTTATTAATATGGGAAAGAATGAGAAGGAAAATTTGTGGGGCATATGGAAACTCCCTATATTTTTGGTTAACATTAATGTAATCTAAACCTACGTTAAAAATTTAAATAAATAAATGAATGAACGAATAAAAAATCTTTTAAAAAGTTAAAACATCTTTGTTATTAGGGAGTTACAAAATTTAAACCACAATGATATATCATCACCACTTATTAGAAGAGATAAAAACAATAAACACTGACAATACCAATTGCTGTTGAGTATATGGAACAGTTCACCTCTCATTCATTGCTAGTGAGAACTCAAAATTATTCTGTCACAATACAATTTAGCAGTTTCTTGTAAAACTAGACATTGTCTTACCATACAATCCAGCAATTTTGTTTTAGGTATATATGTGAATGATATGAAATCTGGAGTCCACACAAAAACCCACACATGAATGTTTATATCATCTATATTTGTAGTCTCCAAATCTGAAAGCAAGCAAGATATTTGCCAACCACCACAACAGGGAACTGAGAGTCTACAACTGCAAGCAGGATAATCCCATCCATCAGCCATGTGAGATCTAAGCCCCCTTTCGATTAAGAAGTGGAATCGACATCGCCTTCCCAAAGTCTGTCGCATGGAAGAATAAAATATGGATTAGAGTGGACTTACTGGTATTCTACTATAGACTTATTGTGACTCTAGCAATGGAAGAAATTGTATCATTGATGTGGAGACAGTGGCCATGGGTGTTGTTCATGTCAAGGAGAGGGAAGAAGAGGTGTGATATGTGGGCATTTTGGGGACTTGGACCTGTCCTGAATGACATTGCAGGGACAGATGCAGACATTATATATCCTGCTATAACCTACTGAAAGGACTGGGAGAGAGTGTAAACTACAATGTGAACTATAATCCACGCAGTGTAGCTGTGCTCCAAAATATATTCATCAGATACAGTGAATGTACCACACTGATGAAAGAGGTTGTTGGTGTGCAAGGACTGTGGGAGGTAGGAAGTGGGGGTATATGGGAATCTGTTATATTTTTTAATGTAACATTTTTTGTGATATGTATCTTTAAAAAAGTGATAATTTAAAAAACCCTAAAGGGCTGTGAGGTCGCCAAATGGACATTTTCCAGAAATTTTATCAACTACTAAGGTAATTTTCAGCCCAGACAAATACCTGATAGCATTTCCACAATAAAAATATTGCCTGGTGAAAAAAAATTGGTGTTCAATAGTTTAATAGGTAAACTCAGTGTGCTATAACTATGCAATGGAACATAAGTGAGATAAAAAGAAATGTAACATCCAACCAAAAAAAGATATGGATGAATCTTAAGTAATTATTTCTAAATAAATGAAGCCAGTATTAAAATGCTGCATATGTTGATATCAATTATATCTAATTCTGGAAATGGCAAACAATGAAACAATAGAATATTTACTAGTTGCCAGAGGATTGAGGAGAAAGAAGGAAAGTTTAGAAGGTGAATTCCAGGTAAATTTTTAGTGCAATGACTCTATTATGCATAACAATATAATTGTAGACACATGACATGAGGCCTTTTAAAATCCTTTATACTTGACAACACAAAGAGTGAACTTCATGTATGCAAGTAAAAAATCAGTGCTCCAAAATGTATTCACCAAATGCAATGAATATGCCATGATGATTAAAGAGGATGTGGATGTGAGTGGAGTGGGGTCAGGGGGGTGCGGGTATATGGGGGCCTCTTACATTTTTTTAATGTAACATTAAAAAAAAATAAAGACAGGGAAAAAAAAGTCACTTGCAAGGCCAAGGGGATATCGGATAGAATGAAAATGTTGCAAATCTATGTAATATATCACGAATGCATAATTTGCCCTGAAAGGAGGGGCCAAGTACAGAGGTGCTGTAAAAGCAATAGTGGATATGAATGAAACCTGTACAATGAAGTCAAAAAAATGTGCATAAATATTGTACTCTATCTAATAAAGTAGGGCTCTATACTATATGGATTAATAATTTTGATATTTCTAATCATGTAGACTGGAATAAAGAAATCCTTAGAGAGATGGTGGATGAGGGAATATTTTTCTCACTGTGAATGGGAGCTTACAGATAAGCAAGGGAAGGAGCCTAGAATGCTCTTTGTGATAGTGATTTAGAGTTAGACACAACAGTATCAACTCATGCTTAGGTGAATATAGGTAATGATGGCTGTATGAAGATATAATTTTAGACATTAATATGTAGAAGCTTATTACACATGCATATACATTCTCTGGAGAGAGTGCCTAGAGGCCACAGTAGCAGGAGCACAGATATTGCCCAGATCTTGGAATTTAACACCATTCTCCAATAAATGTCTTCTTAGAGAAATATCTGACTCTAAGAAAGAAATATGCAAGAAACACACGGCACATCTTCTAGTATCAAAGAGGAAATAGTCACTAAAATAAACCACTCAATGACGGGGTTGTAGTAAAGAGAAACAGAGTGCAACTGAAAGAGCTCCCATGGCCAAAAGTGGAAAAAATTGAAAAAACAAAAGTAAGAATATTAGTATTGTGTCACACCCCAAAGTATGAAATAAATGTCATGATTCATCCTGAATTAACTAAATTACTGATTAAGTAAGTAAGAAGAGACAAATCTCTCCTGCAGAAGAATTCAATAACTGATTTAGATTTTGTTCTCTCAATCCTATGGAACAAAAATCCTACTCCTGAAGAACTTCTCATGACTCTTCCTAAAGAGGATATAAGGAAAGGCTGAGAAACAAAGAACGTTATACTGGGGGAACTTCAAAACCCTGTGATCAAGGTCAGCATGAACAATGATGAGTCGCATTGACAGGCTACAACCTGGATAGGATGTGTTGAAAATGACACTTTATCTCTGGTGCCTTCCTCCATAAAAGCGTAAACCAAGCCTAATTATGAGAAGAACATCAGAAAATTGTAACTTCGAGAGACTTTAAAATATACCTCAATTCCAATCCTCACAAGTATCCAGGTTATCAAAAACCAGGAGAGTCTGAGAAGCTGCCACACTCACGAAGGGACTAAGAAGTTATGAAAAATAAGGACAAGATGTTATTTTGGGTGGCAGATGTTAAAAACAGGGGGAAAGGAGCGAGAGGTTCTTGGAAACTATCTCTAACATCCTTGCAATTTTTCTAACAATCTAAGACTGTTCTAATATATTAAATTTATTATTAGTGAAATGTAAAAACCTAGGAATATTGAAGTCCAAGTTTCAATCCAGACACAATTACATGCCTTGTACAAGAATATCAAATTGCTCTGCTGTAAGTCTCAAATTTTTCATCCCTTGAATCAGAATTGTGTAGCTGTTTTCATAGAGTAATTTAAAGAATTAAGTAATGAATATATATCTGACATTGTGCCTAATATTAATTGCCAAAATTTTATACATTATGAATCAACCACACACAAATTCATGCTTCACATGTCCATCCTCACGTTCCCAGTGCTGAGTCCATCTCTCATCATCAACGTGGGGTTTTAACAAGAGCAATACTCAAATAGGCCCAGAGTGACCTTCCCTCAGGGCAAGCTTTTTCATGATCACCTTCTATAAACCAGCACTGACTCTCCAATAACGCCAAAATAAATATGCATATTGTGTAAAAAATACAAGGTTCTCTGTTATCTGCCTGCTGCCAACCCAAACAATCTCATTTTCCACTTTTCAAATCCCTGCCCCTCACTGTTGATCAGATATTAAGAACAATTTTTAAAACTTCACTACACCCTATGGTTATATTGATTGCAAATTTCTGTCCCTTTCATCTCTTCTATGTGTGCTTCTACCCTTTTTTCTTCCAGAAATTATCCAAATCTTCTTTCAAGTCTCATTACTGTTAAAAATTTCCTTGTGACATCTTCACTGACATCCACAGGATGAGTCTATAATTTCTGATTCACTTCACCATGATTCCA
Organism: Dasypus novemcinctus; assembly: GCF_030445035.2. Taxonomy (NCBI): domain Eukaryota; kingdom Metazoa; phylum Chordata; class Mammalia; order Cingulata; family Dasypodidae; genus Dasypus; species Dasypus novemcinctus. The sequence goes on from NC_080702.1 coordinate 31,323,949, forward strand.
GAGACACTTTAGGGTATTGGACATACTCATTTCTATGTCTATTATCCCATTTGGCTGTAATCCCCATAATATGAAGAACAGAGTCTTATTTATTTATTCCCCAAATAAAATCTACAGCTCATCATGAAGTAATTGATGACCAAACACTTACTGAATGACCAAAAGTAAAAAAAAAAAAAAGAATAAATGTGGTTAAACAGATACTTTCAATAATTATAGAGAAAGAAGAATGAGTAAAATAAGGAAAAATGTCACTGAGACAGGGAAGAGCCAAGAGAGATAGACCAAAAGAGACAGACTGGAAAAAATATATATTTGAGTGTATTTGCTATCTATTTCTACTCAGGCTTTTTAATAAGACCAGACTTCTTATTTTAAGTTTTCTCTATGGTCAAAACCTGTTGATATCCTTAATGCTTCTACCAATAAAAGGGGTACATGGAGCCAAAATATATTCCCTCAGTAACTGTGAAGCTTCTATAACTCACCCTAAATTATCAAGGCAGGGTCTAAGTTCACCAACGCAGATACTTCCTTGAATGAATGATGAAGCTGGAAGCTCTGTTCCCAGGAAGAAATGGGAGATGGAACAATTCATGAGGTATCTAGAAGATAAATTGTGTTTTCCCTTCACCAGAGCTTAATAAAGTAGATTTCATATAGACTTTCTGAGCATTTAGGGATTCCATACCCATGAGTCACATTAATGAAGTGATCTTTGGTTCAATACTCCCTGAGATTTACTTCTCTGTATATAAGAAAGGAAAGCACAATGCAAACTTGTGCCAATTTTGTCTCTTGTGACAACCTTGGAGCTCCATGCTCAACTTTTATCCCTGTGGACACCTCCCTCCCAGGAGTAGGTCACCTCTCTTAAGGTGTATGTTTTTGTATTGCCAGGTATTGCTTTTGCTGATTCTGGAGAAAGACTCTGGATAAACGAAAATGCCTTATTTTCCCAGTCTTTCTCCTCTGGATTTGGCTGTCATGAATGGAGCCAGGTACTCTCAAGAGAATTTCCTCTTTTCTCATTGTTTCTCCTTTATCCTCATAGTTAGCAATATCTATACAAATCCTACAAATATTTGGTTTCTCAGTCATCCAACAGCTATTTATTCAGCAATACTGTGTGGTAAAACCTAAACTACTTTCTGGAAATGAAGAGAAGACAAAGTTACTGTGCTTCCTTGCAAATGGTTCACAATTTTAAAAAAGCCAAGAGATGAGCACTCACACACTCCCAAGAAATCTGTCCCAACTGCACCTTGTGCAAGATGCCCCCCATCCATTACCCTAAACCAGTAACTCTTTCTTATAATATTGTCTAAAGAGTTTTCTCAACATTATAGTTTCAGCCACATACCTGCCAATGCCCTTTGTTCACCTGCTTTTACCCAACACTCTCCCCAGTTCCATGGACAATCTGAACATTGTATTATATCAGTGTGTGGAGCCCATAAAATTAGCAGGAATATGTTGTACACCCATCCTGGGGAGGCCCCATCGATATTCTCAAATAGAGGGATGTTGTCTCTTGAGCGCTTGGGTGGTTCCCAATGGGGACAGAGAGAATAGTATGCCAAGCCCTAAACATTTTTGCAAGGGTCGATAAATCATGTACTTCAATCAGTGAAGTTTGACACTGTGTGCTCTGATGGGAAGGGGAGAGAGAGATAGAATAGATGGAAGAGCAGATAACTGGGGAGTAATTTAATTGTTCTGCATGATCATATAATGATGGATACAAGCCTAGTTAATTTTCACTAAAAATTTATGAAAGTATATGGTCTAAAATGTAAACCATATGTAAGCTACAGCACATGGTTGGTAGCTATTTTTCAATATTTGTGCATCAGCTGTAGCAAATGTAACATCCACGTGTAAAACATTTTTGGTGGGGAAGGAGGAAAATGGGGAAGATGTTTGTTATAAAGGAGACCCCTCTTTTCCGTATGTGACTTTACTATGTCCTAAAACTTCTTTGAAGACCTCGTAAAAAAAAGAGGCAAAACACTAAGGAAGAAATGAAAGAAATTGCCTTGTCACTGTATAAACAGGACAACTATTACATTGAGGAAAGGAAAACATTTTTAAAAATTATAAAATTTTCATTATTAGAACTCCAATTGTTTTATTTTTTTAGTTTTTCTAAATTATTGTGCATCTTTTTTCTAATATTTAAACCAACCATTACTATTTCATTCTCCTACTAATTGAATTAGGCTATATTTTAGGCTTCATTTTTTTAAGAAGTTTTGGATCATAGAGGGGTTCAACTATGGCAGGGAAGGAGCATTGGTGTGGGGTATTGTTGATGGGGATGGATGGGAGGGAGTTCACCTGGGCATACGTATAGGGTGTATAGATATGTTTGGATGTTCATTAGGTATTGACACAGTGGGTAGAGAAAAACATGACAAAAGAAGGAGTGCTGGGTTCCCATCCTGGGGAGTCTGCTACATTTCCCAATGAACAGGAACAATCCCCCAAGTACAAGAGCAAAGACAAGTGAAGAAGGATGGTCCAATGATAGGCTCTTGATACTGATGGCTATGCTTATGAGTCTGTTGTGCTGAAATTTAAACTTTGCCTAGTATTGCTGGGTGCCTTAATATCACCTCCTGGGAGGTTCCATGTTGCTCAAATGTGGCCACTCTCTACACAAAACTCAACATATGAATGGGTTACCTTCCCCCACAGCATGAGACATGACTCTAGGGATGAGCCTTCCTGGCACTGAGGGATTACTACAAAGCACCAGCTCTTGATGCAGCTGGGGAAAAAGCAGTTCATTGAACTAACCCAGGTCAACTAACAGGGAGGTGTGGATAAACAACCACCACAACAAGGAACCAAGATAGTCGACAGCTGTGGACATGAGAGTCCCATTCATCAGCCTTGAGTGATCAAAACTCCCACTCAATTGAGAGGTGGAGTGGGCATCGCCAGTCCAGGATCCTCAGGATGGAGAAATAAAATATGGATTAGAGTAGACTTACTGGTATTCTACTATAGAATTATTGTGACTCTAGCAATAGAATAAATTATATCATTGATGTGGAGGCAGTGATTACAGGTGTTACTGAAGGCAGGGAGAGGGAAAAGGAGGCATGATATGGGGGTATTCTGGGGACTTGGAGTTGTCCTGAATGATATTGCAGGGACAGCTGCAGGACATTATATATCCTGCCATAAACCTCTGAAGGGAGAGTGTGAAATACGATGCAACCTATAATCTATGCTGTGTAGCAGTGCTCAAAATGTATTCATCTATTGCAAAGAATGTATATCACTAATGAAAAAAAGACATTTAATATTTCCTCCATTTAGTCTAGGTCTATTTTACGGGGTATATGTGAATACCCATATTTTCTACGTGGCTTTTCTGTAACCTAAATCTTATTTGAAGATAAATTGGAAAAAATAAGACCCTGGGGAATATAAGGAAGACATTGTTATATATAAAAGACAGCAAATCTTACAGTGATGAAAGACACAATGGCTAAAAAATATATTATTTCAATATTTTAAATTATTTTGTATTTTATTTATTTTTATAACTACTATTTCATTTTAAAATTTTCTTTATTTTGTTGGCTTTGCTTTTGTAGAGGTTTTGGATCATAGAAGGTTCACAATTGTGGCAAGGGAAGTTAATAACGGTGGGCTGTCAAGGATGGGGGATGTGTGTAAGGGTGCACATGGGACATACCTCTAAGTCATATGAATTTGTTCAAGTGTTCATGTGTTATCCTCTAGGTTGGTGGAGACTCACTTAATAACCAAAAGAACATTGAATTCCCATGCTGTGGAGTCCTGCTTCACTCTAATAGAACTTCAAGTATCCCTGGAATACACGGGTAGTGCCTAGTGAAGGAAGAACAATATAAGTCCAGGTCCCTTATATTGGTTGTACATATGAATCTTTTCTTGTAAAATTGAAACTTACCTAGTATTATACACTGCCTTTGAGTTACCTCTTGTAAGCTTCCTTGTTGCTCAAATGTGGACTCTCTCTAAACAAAATCCAGCATATAAACTCTCTCACTCCTCCCTCCCCCCACCCATTCAGTATTGGACATGACTCCTGGGGGTGAGCCTCCCTGGCATGAAGGGATTATTACCAACCAAGTGCCAAATAGTATTGGCATCTTAATAATTTTAACTTTTCCTTTCAATGAACACAGGAGTTCTTATCATTTCCTTAGGCTTTTATTCTAAATTCTTGTGGCAGTGTTTTGTAGTTTTCAGTATATGTCATTCAATGCTATAAATAAAATTATGTCTAGGTTAGATTCCTTTAGATATTATTGTGAATGAATTCTTTTTAATTTCCAGTTGGGAATATTCTTAGCTAGTGAATACAACACAACAGAATTTGTGTGTTAATCTCATACCTTCCATTTTGCTGGATTCATTTATGAGCTTTAGAAATTTTCTTGTAGAAGCTTTGTTATTTCCTATATAAATGATCTTATCATCACTAAATACAGATTGTTTTACTTATTCCTGTCTAATTTGGATGCATTTTTTAGGTTTATTGCATAATTTCTTTGAGAGGGACTTCTACCACAAGACTGCATAGAAATAGTGAAAGCAGGCAAGCTTGTCTTCTTTCAGTCCACCAAGGGAATTAACCTTTTTCAGCATCGAGTGTATTATTAATACACACACACATATATGTATATCTATATGACTTTTATCATGCTGAGAAATATACCTTGTATTCTTATTTTTCTGAGTGTTTTCATCATGAAAAGGCATTGGATTTGTTAAATGCATTTTGTTCTGCAATAGAGATTTTCATGCAATTTCCCCCGTGATTACATTAGATGATCTATTGATTTGCCTATGTTGAAAACACTTACATCCTGGTTGTGGAAGTTTGATATTATTTATGAATTCCAAAAGGAAATATAGATTATGTTTGTAAGCTGGTCTATTCCTCTGACTTGATAACCTATTGATTTTCTTAGAATCAGCTGAGATGTCTAACTAAATTATGCTATGTTTAGGGTTTTGATCCAACCATGTCTTTAGATTGTGATTCAGCATTGCGTTGCAGCCCCCTTTGTCTGATAAAACAGACTCTCATTTGTAAGTAGACAAACAGAATAAGATATGTGGAATGAGGACTTGCTCCATAGGCATGGCCACAGGAAGAGAGATCAGGCTGATAGTCTATAAACAGAACAGCTAAGCCCAGAAAATGATGAGTCCCAGGAAGAGATATGAGCCTTATGCTAGCCAAAGCTAAGATCTAAAGAAGCTGGGAACATGAAACCTTAATTGGAAGGATGAATGCTGAAACCTTGCAGACATTATCCACCATCTTGCATCGACATGTGGCAACAGAATTTGGGTGAAAAAATACCTCTTCTGATACGATGGGTTGGAATCTTTAGGGCTTTTTGACTGTAAGTCTTTATTTTTTAAAGATTTTTTCTCTCCCCTTTCCCTCCCCCGCCCCCCTCCCAGTTGTCGGCTCTCTGTGCCCATTCCCTGTGTGTTCTTTTGTGTCTGCTTTATATTCTTGTCAGCAGCACCCAGAATCTGTGTCTCTTTTTGATGCATCATCTTGCTGGTTCAGCTCTTCGTATGTGTGGCACCATTTCATAGCAGGCTGCGCACTCCTTGCATGCATTAGCACTGCGTGTGGGCTATCTCTTCACATGGGTCAGGAGGCCTGGGTTTGAAACTTGGACCACCCATTTGTTAGGCGGATGCCCTTATCATTTGGCCAAATCTGCTTTGACACTAAATAAATACCCTTTATAAAGGCTAATGAAGTTCTGGTAGTTTGCATCAGCAATACCACTTGCTAATGGTGGTTAATTATTTTAACATTCTCTTGGACTTGATCTGTAAATATTTTGTTAAGGGTTTTTGCATATATATTCATAAGAGAAATTGGTCCTTGATATTCTTTCCTTTTTTTAATCTTTATGTAGCTTTGGTATCACAATAACTTTAGCCTCATTGAATGATTTAGGAAGTTATCCCTCATCTTCAATTTTGAAGATTTTGAGAAGTAATGGAACTAATTCTTCTTTGAATGTTTCTTAGAATTCACCTTTGATTTTGTCTGATCCTGAAGTACTCTTTTATTCTCTTTCTTTAATTTTTTTAATGTTATATTCAAAACATATAAGAGGTTCCCATATACCCTCCATCCCCCTCCCCCACTCCTCCCAAATCAGCAACCTCTTTCATCATCTTGGGATATGTATTACATTTGATGAATACATTTCCAAACACTGCTACACCACATGGATAATGGTTTACATTGCAGTTTACACTCTCTCCCAGTCCACCCATTGGGCCATGGCAGGACATACAATGTCCAGCATTACTACCCAGAACAGCTCCAAGTCCTGAAAATGCCCCCACATCATATCTCTTCTTCACCTTCTCTACCCTCAGTAGCTACCATGACCACTTTGTCCACACCAATACCACAATTTCTTCTATTACTAATCACAAAATTTCCATAGTAGAATATCTGTAAGTGTACTCTAATCCATATTCTATTCCTTCATCCTGTGGACTCTGGGATTGCTATATCCACTCCACCTCTTTATTGAAAGGGAGCTTGGATTCCGCAAGGATGATAGATGTAATTTTCCTTCTTGTAGTTGTAGGTACTCTTGGCTCCGTGGTATGGTGTTTGACCTTCTTCACCTCCCTGTTAGCTTGCCAGGGAAAGTCCAATAAAGAAGAAGGTAGGAGCTGTAAGTCTGCTGAGGCTCAGGGCCTGGCTGAAACATGGATAGTCCAGAGATTATGGTCTTCTGAGTGTACGCCAGCCCCAGCAACAACCACAAGTCTGGGAAAAGTAACAGATGAGACATGTGTAGAAAGGTCACATCTGAATCCAACTGCATCACAGGAACACAAACTCCAAAGTAGGGCCAATTGACATGGCATTGAACTCCAGAGCCATTTGTCATGACCATAGAACCTGTGGGTCTCTGTAGCCCTAAGGAGAACCAGTACCTGGGATCTTATCTACTGTCTCTGGGACCCTGCTGAGGCATGTGTAAGCAAGATCCCTCTGATGACCTCCTCTTTTATTGGAGACTCGTAATCATATAAATTCATTTGTCCTTTCCATTTCCCCCTTTTATTCAAGGTCAAAAAGCATTTTTTCACATCTGATAGTACATGTAGGCTGTGATATTCTCCTGGTCTGAGTTTACCCTTTTATTCAAGGTCTTTTTCTAGCTGATCATCACTTTATTGGGCAGTTTTGAATACTGACTGAATCTTCCTTTTTTTGTACGTTTGTGGACATCTATTTATTCTTGTCTCAATTTCGGTAAGTTGTGTGTTTCTAGGAAATTTGTCCATTTCTTAGAGATTATCTAGATTGTTGGCATACAGATATTCATAGTATTCACTCACAATTGCTCTACTATCTGCAAAATCTAGCAATGTCCCCAAATTCATTTTATACCTTAATAATTTACATGCTCTCATTTTTCTTTTCTAATGTAACTGAACCTTTGCAATTTTATCATCTTTTCCAAGAACTTTTAGTTTCACTGTATCTACTAATTGTTTGTGTGTATTCTATTTAATTTCTCTTCACTTAAATGTTTTCTATTTCCTTCATTCCACTAGCTTTAAGTTCAGTTTTTCCTACTTTTTATAGTTCCCCTAATCTGTAGATAGGCTATTGATTGTGATCTTTCTTATTTTTTATAATTACTCATACATATTAATTTCCCTTCATCTTTTAAATTCCTCCCTAATCTAACCTTATGTAAAGAATTAATTTAGCCACAAAATAAAACATAATAGGGACCTTGCAGTTTATAGGAGTTCAAATACCAGCTGTAGTTTTGGCAAAGTGTCAATGCTGAAGAACTTGAAAATCTATAATAGTGAAGTGGGTCATATGAAGATGAAGTCCACACTTCTCTTAATCAAAAACTGTGAAATCTACAATCAGATGAGTAAAAATCAGAGTCTTATCCTGTTGTTTGATGAATAACATAATAAAATGAATTTGAAACTTGGTCAAAGAATGTGAGGTGAATAAAAGAAATAACCAGATCACTTTTTTTTCCCTCAAATTTGGGCACAAGCACTAAGCAATTACTAATCTGAAAATGCCACTCTGTTTTCCAATCAAAGGAATGGCTATGAAGTCAGGTGATTAATGAAACATTAGCCTTTTAATAGCTCATAGAATATGCAATAGGTCTATATAAAAACACTGAATTTTTTTTCTAATAACTGGGATTAACATGTGAGTTAAACACTTGATTTAAACACTTGAGTTAAACAACAGTGAGTTGTTTTGTGAACTGACAGAGCAGGAGACTTCAGGGCAATGATCTGGAAAAAGGGGTAAAAAGCCCAAGGGAAAACATGAATTTCTTGCCCTGGTGGCTGGAAATGGCTGTTGTCTAAACCCCACCCTCAAGGCAAAACGCTGCTGCACAAACTCTGATTCCCACTATCCAACAAACAGGAGGTAGGGAACTCCTGGAGTAAAAGAGATCTGGCAAAGGGTGGAGAGGGGTTTCCTTTTTTGGGGTTTGGTTACCTGAAACACCTTTGCATTTTAGGGAGTATACCAGCTATCGAGGAGCCCCAGGAAGAGGGGCAATGTGAATCTGATTCACCTGATTTACCTAGCCTTTAAGGGAAAGAGGAACTTCATCTATGAGAGGGTGGAGTCAGGCAATTCAATAGTTTGGTTCTGTAAGCTATAAAAGTTCCATCTTCTTTAAGGGAGGTGGGAAGTAAGAAGTGCTTAAAAACCTTCCAAGGGCCTCCTGGGAGGAGGGGGAGGTCTGGAAGAGGTTTGAGGGTCATTTCTCTGTAGTGAGTTCAGATACCAGGGTCCCATTTGAATTTCAAAGTGGAACTCAACCTCACCAGGAGAGGTGAGGGGGTGTCATCACACAGGCTTTCAGGTCCTGCCGCCCTGGTAGAGAAAGCAAGCACAGGCTTTCAGGTCCTGCCGCCCTGGTAGAGAAAGCAAGAAAAATGGAAAGGGAGCAGGTTCACACAGACTCCTAATCAGCAGGAATCTCCCCAACTGCAAGGAGTCAATCCCACCCTAGGGAAAGTGACAGGATCTCTCTCCAGGTAATGTACCCATGAGAAAATTTATCTCAGTGGAGGAGTCTCCAAAATGAACACATAAGATCCCTGGTTCAATTTCCAGCTCACCTTAGAGTAGTGATGTGCTGGGTTATTAATTCCTGAGCTGATAATTTAGGACAGGGAACACATAGGTAGTATTTTTGTATTAGCTTCCCTCGAGTCTCTTATTTTTCTTTAAAAAAAAAAAGGTTCCTTACTTAATTTTAACTTTGTTTACTTGCTAAAACCCAATTCAAAACCTGTGGAGGGCAGGCTGCAGGGTAACTGATCTGTAAACACGGGTAGCTTGAGAAGCCTTTTCGGTGCTCATGTGGGAGGATGTTTTTCCATGCTTGAAGGTTTGTTTGTTTGTTTTTTTTAACTCCTCCCCACAACCCCGGTTATTTTTTTTTAATTAGGTGTGTTGTTTCTTGTTTGTCCCTCTCCTTTGTTTCTACTTTTTTTTTCTGTATACTAATTTTGTCTACCTATGCTATTTATTTTCCTTCTGTCATCTTTCTGTCTTCTGCTTACTGTTTTTATTCTTACATTCCAGCTCTTCTTGTTTAGTCTTCAAATTAGTTTGTTTTTATTTCTATCTCCTATAGTCTCTGTTTTCTTTATTAAAAAATTTTTCTTGCTGCCTTTACATTTCTCTTTCCCTCTCTTCTTATTATTCTGGCCTTCTAATTAATTCTAGATATTTTTCTCTATTCTGTTTTTCATTTCATTGTTTGTAAATCACTTTTTAATATTTATTCCCCTGCACTTCATACATGACTTATTCATTTCCCTTGGTCTTTATGGTTCCTACTCTACCTCTTACTTCTATTATTAATATTATCCTTTTTCTCTTACCTCTTTCTCTTTCTCTGGACTTAAATTTTTTTTCACGGGAACATAGACAAAATCGAGGAAATAGAATAAGAGTAACATAGTGTCCAAGAGAAAACGTACTGCATACCCACAAACAAATAGCAACTAAATAAAACCATAGAGAGAGAAAATAATCAACTGAATAAACCCATCAAGATAAAGAGATGCTTAAACACCAACAAGAAATTATGATCCATAATAAGAAGCAGGTAGACATGGCCCAGTCCAAAGAACAATTTAAAAGACAGGATGAGATGTAGAACATGGAACAAATAATTAGAACTTTTCAAACAAATAACATGAACCAACTTAATGAAGTGAAAGAAAATATTAAATATATCAAAAAGACAATGGGAGAGCATACTCAAAAAAATGTAAACATAAGTAAAAAGATAATGGATTTGATAGTGATGAAAGTTACAATCCAAGAAATCAAAAATACAATGGAAGCACAAAGCAGCGGTTTCCATGGTCATGGCAGATGGCTCTGGAATTCAGTGCCTTTTCAGGGGCCCTACTTTGAAATTTGTGATCCTGAGAATGATGGAAATGGACTCAGATGTGACCTTTCTTCACGTGCCTTTTCTGTAATTTTAACTAAGCCTGTGGTTGGCCCTGGGGTTGATGTATACTCAGGAGACTTGAGTTTCTGGATTGGCTATGTGTGAGCTGGACACTGAGTCTCACCAGAGTTGCAAATTCTACCTTTCCATTTGCTGATGACTTACCCAGGTCAGTTAATAGGGACATGAAGATTGTCAACTACCACACCAGGAAACCAAGAGTGCCCACAACTGCAAGCAGGAGGATTGCATCCTTCAAGAATGTGGAATCTAAGCCACCTCAAATTTAGAGGTGGAATGGACATCACCATCCCAGGTTCCATAGGATGGAGGAACAAAATATGGATTAGAGTGGACTTATTCTAATATACAACTATTGTGACTCTGGCAATTGAAGAAACTGTATCATTGATGTGGAGACAGTCACTGAGGTAATTGCTAAGGGCAATGAGAGGGAAGAAGAGATGTGATATGGGGACATTTTTGGGAATTGTAATTGTCCTAAAGGATTTTGCAGGGACTGATGCTGGACATTTTATATCCTGCCATAACCCACTGAATGTACTGGAGAGAGTGTAAACTACAATGTAAACTATCATCCAGGTGGTGTTCCTAAATGTATTCACCAAATGCAGTGAATGTGCTTAAATGATGAAAGAGGTTGTTGATGTGGGAGGAGTGGGGTGTGTTGGGGTGTGCAGTATATGGGAACCTCTTATTTTTTTAATGTAATATTTTTTGTGTGATCTTTGTGTCTTTTTTAAAAAAGCCAATTAGATAAAAAATTTAAGAATAACGTTTTTGAAAACAAAATAAGGAATTAGTGATGTGAAAGGCAGTACATCTGAAATCATACAGATAGCAGAACAGTCAGATAAAATTATAGAAATATCCCAGCAGGGACTTAGAGATCTGAATGTCAACACAAAATCCTTAAACATATGCATTGTCATCATTCAAGTGGGGTAACATAAGTGAAAGGGGAAAGAAGCAGGTTTAGAGGAAATAATAGCTGAAAATTTCCTAACCCTATTGAGGAAAATGAATGCACAGGTCCAGGTAGTGCATACATCTCAAACAATATAAACCTCAGCAAGCCTACAGCAAGACACATACATGTCAAATTGTCAAATGCTCAAGACAAAGAAAGAATACTGACAGCAACAAGAGAAAAGAGAACCATCATATCCAAAGGAAGTATAATAAGATTAAGTGCTCATGTCTCATATGAAACCATGGAGGCAAGAAGGCAGTGCTATGACATATTTAAGGTGCTAATAGAAAAAACAACAACAAAAACAGGAAATCTCTACACAGCAATGCTGGCATTCAAAACTGATGGGAGGAGGGCAAGATGATTTTGGAGGAAGTACACCCACATTATCTCTCCTACAAAAAATAGCTGAGTGGGGACAAAATCCTGCCTGAGTGAGCCAGTTTGGCAACCCACAAAGCAGGATGCTTTAGATCATCAATATGGAGAGAACACAGCAAAAACAGTGATTGCTCAATTAAAACTATGCTGCTGGCTTGCTTCTTGTTTGCTCTGTTTCCTCTTTCTCAATCTCTTTTCCATGTTTACTGATTTTGGCAACCAACAATATCTCTTTTCCTTCCTGCATATTTCTCTCTTTCCCATTCTGTTTTTTCACTAACATTCTACATCTCTTTTTTTAACTTTTCTTTTCTCCTTTCCCCTCACTTCATCATGATGGCCTTTTAATTAATTCCATATTCTTTTCCACATTCAGTTTCCCCTTTCATTTTAGGTCCAATACATTTTATATTGCTATAACTCTACACTGTTTACATGATTTTGATATTCATTCTGCTAAGACTTACACAGTTATTCTGCTAACATTTACTATCAGTACTACTATTAAACTTTCTCTTTTCTTGCCTCTTTTGCTTTCATTTGCCCAAAGAAAACAAAGTTTCAAAGAGAAAACTTAAAAAAAAAAAAAGCATGGACTAAATAAAACATGAGACTGGAAGATAAGCTAATCAATTGAACCACCCCATCATGCTAAAACAATGAGCAGACAGGAAGAAAAAATTACAAACCATACCAATAATAAGGAAGACATTGCCCAATCCAATGAATAAAACAAAACTAGTAAGAGGAGCAGAACACTGAGCAAGTAATTGAAGCTCTCCAAACAAATGTCATGGAACATCTTAATGAAGTGAAGGAAGACATTAAGGATATTAAGAAAATACTTTGAGAGCATACTGGAGAAAGTCTAAACATAACCAAACATATAATAGATGTGATGATGTTGAAAGGTACAATCCAAAAATTCTAAAATACACTCCCCACAAATAACAGCAAATTTGAAGAGACAAAGGAAAGAATTAGTGAGGTGGAAGACAGTACATCTGAAATCAAACATTTATTAGAATTGATAGTTAAAAAGACAGAAAAAAAAATCAGCAAGGGCTTAGCCATCTGAATGACAGTGCAAAATGCAAAAACATATGAATTATAGGCATTCAAGAAGAAGAGAAGGGAAAAGCAACAGAAGCGGTGTTGGAGGAAATAATGGCTGGAAAGTTCCCAAACTTATTGAGGGAGATGCATGTGCATGTCCAGGAAGTGCAGTGTACCCAAAACATTATAAATCCCAATGTGCCTCCTAAAAGATATATACTTGTGAAATTATCTAATGCTCAAGATGAAGAAAAAATACTGAAGGCAGCAAGAGCAAAGAGATCCATTACCTTTAAGGGGAACTCAATAAGTTTAAGTGCTGATTTCTCATCTGAAACCAAGGAGGCTAGAATGCAGTGTTATGACATGGTCAATGTACTAAAAGAAAAAAAAAATTCCAGGCAAGAATTCTATGTCCAGCAAAGCTGGCATTAGAAATTGTGGCGAATTCAAAATATTCACAGGTAAACAGAAACTAAGAGAGTATACCAACAAGAAACCTGCACTTCCAGAAATACTAAAGTGAGTTCTGTAGGTAGGAAGAAAAAAAAAAAAAACAAGAGACAGAGTTGGAGGAGCGTGTAAGAACAACTAAAAAGAAAAAAAGAGAAATAAAATCAGCAGATGACAAAAACAAATCCAAAGAATATATGGCTAATGTAGGTAATTCCATGAGAGAAATAACAATGAATGTTAATGGATTAAACTCACCAGTCAAGAGGTACAGTTTGGCAGAATGGAAAAGGAAATATGACCCTTCTATATGCTGTCTACTAGAAACTAACCAGAGGCACAGAGCTCGAAGGAAGATGAAAGTGAATGGACTGAAAATAATCTTAGTAGCAAAACAATAACCAAAATTGAGAAGGTTTAACTATACTAATATTGGTCAAAATAGACATTGTTGATGTGTAAGGAGTAGGGCGGGGTTGGGTGTGGGATATATGGGAAGCTCCTATTTTTTTTTTATTTTTTTAAAATTTTATTTTTTTTAATTGATTTTGTAAAAATATTACATTAAAAAATATATATGAGGACCCCTTCAACCCCACCACCCCCACCCCACCACTCCCCGCCCAGCAACACTCATTCCTATCATCATGACACATCCATTGCATTTGGTAAGTACATCTCTGGGCAACTCTACACCTCATGGTCAATGGTCCACATCATGGCCCATACTCTCCCCCATTCCATCCAGTGGGCCCTGTGAGGATTTACAATGTCCGGTGATTGCCCCAGAAGCACCAACCAGGGCAGCTCCAAGTCCCTAAGATGCCTCCACATCTCGTCTCTTCCTGCCATTCCCCATACCCATTAGCCACCATGTCCACTTTTCCCACTCCAATGCCACCTTTTCTCTGTGGACATTGGATTGGTTGTGTCCATTGCACCTCTATGTCAAGAGGAGGCTCAGATTCCTCATGGATACTGGATGCAATCCTCTCGCTTTCAATTGTAGGCACTCTAAGCTCCATGGTGTGGTGGTTGTCCTTCTTCAACACCATCTTAGCTGAGTGAGGTGAGTCCAATAAATCAGATTGTACGTGCTGGAGTCTGTTGAGGCTCAGGGCCTGGCTATCACATTGTCAGTCCAGAGATTCAGATCCCCTAAATATATCTTAAACCCCGACACCAACTACAACTCCAGCACAGTAGCATGAAAGTCTTATGAAGAGAGATCCCATCTGAGTCCAGATTAATCACGCATAAACACCAGCTCCAAAGAAGGGCCATCTGACATGGCAGTTAATCCCATCTGCCATGACCATAGCACCCACGGGCCTCTTTAGCCCTCAAAGGAACCAGTACTTGGGGGTTGTATCTACTTTATCTGTCTCTTAGACTCTGCTCAGTTGTGCATAAGGACAAGCCTTCTGACAGCCTCCAGACTCTTTTTTAGAGACTCGTAGCCATATAAACTCATTTCTCCTTTCCATTTCCTCCTTACATTAGGTCAAACAGCATTTTAAAGTCATGTTATTTTCTGTAGACAGGGATATTCTGCTGATCCGCATTGAACCTTCCATTCAAGGTCATTCTCCAGTTGCATCATCAGTTGGTAGTTGATAGTGATCCCTCGGTGCCAGGGAGGCTCATCCCCGGGTGTCATGTCCCACACTGGGGGGAAGGCATTACATTTACATGCTGAGTTTGGCTTTGAGACTGGCCACATTTGAGTAACATGAAGGCTGTCAGGAGAAAATTCCCAGTCACAGTGCTGCTCTAGGCCTTGTTCTTATTTCAGGCATATCAGCTCACAAGCATAGTCATTAGTGTCAGGGGCTCACTGTTGGACCCTCGTTCCTTCCTGGACCTTGCCGCTGCACCTGGTCCCCTAGGGAACACGACAGAGTACCACTGGCCAGGAGCCCAGGACCCCCCAGCTGTAGTTTTTAATTGTTGCCACTATGAGTATATCCACACATTACCATGCACCCTGGACATATGTCCTGTATAGCTCCCTGTCAGCCATATATCACCTGTCAATAGTATCCTATACCAGTATTCCTCTGTTGCCATTGTTGAACCACTCTGTGATCCAGAACTTCCTGAAAAATGAAGCCCAATATAATGTCAGGATCCCTTACTAGCAAAATGGCATATAGCGATGGGTTTAAATGTTAGATATAGAATACATGTTGACTTGGAAAAAAATCTACATCCTATCTTTTTCTTTTTCTTTTTTTCCCCCTAATTATTGAACTTCTCTTAACAAGAGCCCTAGACCACAGCAATTCATTTATATAATATACAGCACTCCCACACATCCACCACAATACCTTTTCCCTTCCACAGCGATATTCTTACACCCTATTCACATCATATTTACTTAAAGTGATGTACAGAGTCTGAGACAATAGCTTTCAAACAAGGTGACATCTGTAGCTTACATTGTGGTGCTTACTTTATGATACACAGTTTTCTAATTTTTTAGTTATCCTGTTTTACATTATGGTTTACATTATCAGTCTGTCGTCTCCTATATGTTATGGTGTAATGTTACATGTTTTATATCCATCCTTGTGTACTCTCGCGAAACTCCTCTCTTATCCCCCATTTACCTTGGTTCCACACATTTAACATCCATTTACCCATCAACCTTGGTGCCCACAGTGATAGCCAACCTCTGTTTCCCAAGGTGCCACGTCCAGAGATAGTTGGAATAGTGTTCAGGGCCTAACTTGCTCAACTGCCCCAATGCCCTGGGAGCCACCCTTTCTCTCCAGAGATAGAGTTCCCTCTATTTGATGGCATTAGTCCTCCCCAGGAGGTGGGTCCACCCCCACTCTCACTAGTTGGGTCTCTACCCAATCGTGCCACCCACTCTGGCAAAATGAGCATTCAGACATTCCTCAGGAGCCTGTCCTGCATCAGACCATCCCCTCCGAGCATCCTAAACAGGTAACCCTCTTAATTATATTTTGATACGATTTTCTCAGCATTTTACTCTCCACCAACACCTGACACTCTCCTATGTTCATATGCTACCGCTCCCTCCCCCACTTTTGGGCAATATTACCTATCCGCCCATCCCCAGCCACCCTCAAACCAGCAAAGCCCCTCCCAAAGGCAACCCATTGCCCCCATTTTATCTCTTCTTTGTGTTCATACTTACCACCAGCTCGTCATAAATTCCACCCCTGCAGACTTCGACTCACATCCTTCCTCCACCCCCCGATTACCTGTAAGCCTATCGTTCAGCCTCTTGCTCTCTGAGGCAGCTTGCTTATTTCATATCATTGAGGTCATGTAGTATTTGTCCTTCAATGCCTGGGTTGTTTCATTCAACATAAGGTTCTCAAGATTCATCCATGTTATCACGTGTGTTTGTAGTGTATTTGTTCTTACAGCCGAGTACTATTCCATTGTGTGTATATACCACATTTTATTGATCCACTCATCTGTTGATGGGCATTTGGGACGATTCCAACTTTTGGCAATAGTGAACAATGCTGCTATGAACATTGGTGTACATATATCTGTTTGTGTCCTTGTTTTCAGTTCTGCTGGGTATATAGCCAGCAGTGGTATTGCTGGGTCATATGGCAAATCTATGGTTAGTTTTTTGAGGAACCTCCAAATTGTCCTCCAGAATGGTTGGATGCTTCTACATTCCCACCAGCAGTGGATGAGTGTTCCCATTTCTTCACATCCTCTCCAGCATTTGTATTCTTCTGTATTTTTCATAGCTGCCAATCTTATGGTTGTAAGATGGTATCTCATTGTAGTTTTGATTTGCATTTCCCTGATAGCTAGAGATTTGGAGCATTTTTTCATGTGCTTTTTAGCCATTTGTATTTCTTCTTTGGAGAAGTGTCTGTTTAAATCTTTTTCCCATTTTTTAAATGGGTTGTTTATCTTTTTATTTTCAAGATATAGGAGTTCTTTATATATGCAATTATAAGTTTCTTATCAGATATATGGTTGCCAAATATTTTCTCCCACTGTGTGGACCCCCTTTTTACTTTCTTGACAAACTCCTTTGAGGTGCAGAAGGCTTTAATTTTGAGGAAGTCCCATTTATCTATTAGTTCTTTTGCTGCTCGTGCTTTTGGTGTGATATTCATGAAGCCATTTCCTATTACAAGGTCCTCTAAATGTTTCCCTACACTACTTTCTAAGGTTTTTATGGTCTTGGCTCTTATATTTAGGTCTTTGATCCATCTTGAGTTGATCTTTGTATAAGGTGTGAGATGGTAATCCTCTTTCATTCTTCTACATATGGCTATCCAGTTCTTCAGACACCATTTGTTGAATAGGCCACTCTATCCCAGTTGAGAGGGTTTGGTGGCTTTATTGAATATTATGTGGCTATATATGTGAGGTTCTATATCAGAACTTTAAATTCGATTCCATTGGTCTGTGTGTCTCTCCTTATGCCAATACCATGCTGTTTTCACCACCATAGCTTTGTAGTATATTTTGAAGTCAGGTAGTGTGATTCCTCCAATTTCGTTTTTCTTTTTCAGTATGTCTTTGGCTATTCGGGGTCTCTTTCCTTTCCAAATAAATTTCATAGTTAGTTTTTCTAGTTCCTTAAAGAAGGCTGTGTTGATTTTTATTGGGATTGCATTGAATGTGTAGATCAGTTTTGGTAGGATAGACATCTTAATAATATTTACTCTTCCTATCCAAGAATAGGGAATATTCTTCCATTTATTTAGGTCTTCGTTGATTTCCTTGAACAGTCTTGTATAGTTCTCAATGTTTAAGGTTTTTACCTCTTTAGTTAAATTTATTCCTAAGTATTTGATTTTTTTATTTACTATTATGAACGGTATTTGTTTCTTGATTTCCTCCTGATCTTGCTCATTATTTGTGTACAGAAATGGTACTGATTTTTGTGCATCGATCTTATAACCTGCGACTTTACTAAACTCATTTATGAGTTCTAGAAGCTTTGTTGTAGATCTCTCAGGGTTTTCTATGTATAGGATCATGTCATCTGCAAATAATGAAATTTTGACTTCTTCCTTTCCAATTTGAATGCCTTTTATATCTGGTTCTTGCCTCAGTGCTCGAGCAAGTACTTCTAAGCCAATGTTAAATAGGAGCGGAGACAATGGGCATCCTTGTCTTGTTCCTGAGTTTAGAGGGAAGGAGTCTAGGATTTCTCCATTGTAAACAATGTTGGCTTCAGGTTTTTCGTATATACTCTTTATCATGTTCAAAAAATTTCCTTGTATTCCAAACTTTTGGAGTGTTTTTATCAAGAAAGAATGCTCTATTTTGTCAAATACTTTTTCTGCATCTATAGATATAATCATGTGATTTTTTTTCCTTCAATCTGTTTATATGGTGTATTACGTTGATTGATTTTCTTATGTTGAACCATCCTTGCATACCTGGGATGAATCCCACTTGGTCATGGTGTATAATTCATTTAATGTGTTTTTGAATATGATTAGCAAATATTTTGTTAAGTATTTTTGCATCTAGGTTCATTAGAGAAATTGGTCTATAATTTTCCTTTCTTGTGGTGTCTTTTTTTGGCTTTGGTACTAGGGTAATGTTGGCATCTTAGAAGGAGTTCGGCAATGTTCTTTCTGTTTCGATTTTTTGGATATTTTCAGCGGGATTGGTGTTAGTTCTTTCCGGAATGTTTTGTAAAATTCACCTGTGAAGCTGTCTGGCCCTGGGCTCTTCTTAGTTGGGAGATTTTTAATAACTGATTCTATCCCTCTGCTTGTGATTGGTTTGTTAAGATCATCAATTTCTTCTTTTGTCAATATGGGCTGATCATGTGTTTCTAGGAATTTGTCCATTTCCTCTAAATTGTCATTTTTGTTGGAATATAGTTTTTCAAAGTATCCTCTTATGATAGTCTTTATTTCTGTGGTGTCAGTGGTGATATTGCCTTTCTCATTTCTTATTTTGTGTATTTGCATCTCCTCTCTTTTTTTCTTTGTTAGTCTCGCTAAAGGTTTGTCAATTTTGTTGATCTTCTCAAAAAACCAGCTCTTGGTCTTGTTTATCTTTTCAAGTGCTTTCTTATTTTCTATTTCATTTAGTTCTGCTCTTATCTTTGTTATTTCCTTCCTTCTTCCTGTTGGGTAACTTTGTTGTTGTTTTTCTAATTCCTTCAAATGTGCAGTTAGCTCTTCAATTTTTGCTCTTTCTTCTTTTTTGATATATGAGTTTATGGCTATAAATTTCCCTCTCAGTACCGCTTTTGCTGCCTCCCATAAATGTTGGTATGTTGTGTTCTCATTATCATTTGTTTCAAGGTAGTCATTGATTTCTTTTGAGATTTCCTCTTTGACCCACTGTTTTTCTAAGAGTGTGCTGTTTAATTTCCAAATAGTGGTGTGAAGCCTGGGCTTCTGTCCCTTGCAAATTTCCAGCTTGACTCCACTGTGGTCAGAGATATTGTTTTTTATGATTTCAATATTTCTGAATTCATTCAACCTTTCTTTGTGGCCTAGCATATGATCTATCTTGGAGAATGAGCCATGTGCGCTTGAGAAAAATGTATATCCTGCTGCGTTTGGGTGTAATGATCTATATATGTCAATTAGATCCAGCTCTAATATACTGTTCAAATGTTTTGTTTCTTTAGTGATTCTCTTTTGAGATGTTCTGTCCAGAGTTCATAGTGGTGTATTAAAATCCCCCACTATAATTGTAGATGCATCTATTTTTTCACTTAGTTTTTCCAGCGTTTGCCTCAAGTATTTAGAGGTGCCCTTGTTAGGAGCATAAATATTTATGATTGTTCAAACTTCTTGACAGATTTTCCCTTTCACTAAAATATAGTGTCCTTCTTCATCTCTCACAATTGTTTCACATTTAAAGTCTATTTTGTCTGATATTAATATAGCTGCTCCTGCCTTTTTTTGGTTATTGTTTGCTTGTATGATTGTTTTCCAGCCATTCACTTTCAATCTCCATGCGTCTCTGGGTCTAAGATGTGTCTCTTGTAGACAGCATACGAATGGGTCATATTTCCTTATCCAATGTCCCAGTCTGAATCTTTTAATAGGTGAGTTTAATCCATTGACATTCAGTGTTATTACTTTCAAGGAATTATTTATTTTAGCCATATTTTGAATGGATTTGTGTTTTTCATATTTAGTTTGTATTTTTTTCCCTTCTATTTTTGTCTTTTTTTTTGTTGTTGTTGTTGTTGCTCTTATACTCTCCTACAACTTTGCCTGTCCTGTTTTTTCCTTTCTTCCTGAAGAACTCCCTTTAGAATTTCTTGAAGGGGAGATTTCTTGTTGGTATACTCTTTCAGTTTCTGTTTGCGAATATTTTGAACTCTCCATCATGGTTGAATGCCATTTTAGCTGGATAGAGTATTCTTGGTTGGAAATTTTTTTCCTTTAGTACCTTGACTATATCATACCACTGCCTTCTTGCCTCCATGGTTTCAGATCAGCACTTAATGTAATGGAGCTTCCCTTGTATGTGATGCTTTTCTTTTCTCTTTTTAGAATTTTCTCTTTGTCTTGAGCATTGGATAATTTGACAAGTATATGTCTTGGGGTGGACTTGTTGGGGTTTATGACCAGTGGAGTGCGCTGTGCTTCTTGGATATGTACATCTGTCTCTTTCAGTAGATTTGGGAAGTTTTCAGCCATTATTTCCTGCAACACTCCTTCTGACCCCTTTCCCTTCTCTTCTCCTTCTGGCATGCCTATAATACGTATGTTTGAGCATTTTGCATTGTCATTCAGGTCCCTAAGTCCTAGCTGGATTTTTTCTTTTTATTGACCCTTTCTACTATCTGTTTGATTTCTGATGTACTGTCTTCCACATCACTAATTCTCTGCTCTGCCTCTTCTAGTCTGCTGATATTTGCTGCAAGTGTATTTTTGATTTCTTGAACTGTGGTGTTCATTCCCATCATATCTGTTATCTTTTTGCGTATGTCTGCAATTTCCCCTCCAAGTGATGTCTTCAAGTTGCTAACCTCTTTCATTACTTCATCAAATTTGTTGGTGAAAAATGTTCTGAGCTCTTTCATTGCTTGTGCAAAGATCTGCTCCCCTTCCTGATTTTTGGTTTGTTGATTGGATTCAGCCATGTTTTCCTGATTATTGGTTTGGTTTGTAGATTTTTGTTGCTTTCTGGTCATTATTTAATCTTGACGGATTTAATCAGTTCCTTAGCTTCTTTGTCTACTCTTGGAGATGAATTAGCTGTTGTTTTTATGTAAGTGTTATATCTTCTCTTTGTCACTTTGTTCTTCTTATTCTAATTTCTTGTTGTTAGTTAAGTTTACTTTAAAGGAAAGTTTTAGTGCCAGGGAAAGGCAATTGTGTAAGCAAGGGAAAAGTGTAAAGTAGTATTGGTGATATATGTTAACAAAGCAAGAATATGAGATCTGGGAGGATGGAGGTTAGATTCATGTAAATTGTGTAGAGTTATAGCAGTAGGTAGAGTACCTATTATGAGGTAGATGATTGAATATGGGAGGAATATAGTATAAACTAAAAATCTATTGTTTTCGTGAGAGAGGGAAAAAGAAATGAAAGGTAATAGTTTCAATAGTGGATAACAGACAGAAAACAAGACAAAGTTATTAGAAATTAAGACTTAGACACTTCGTGGATGAAAGAAAGGGAGGTGGGAGGTGGAATATAGCAGAGACAGTACATGATGGCAGATATCAAGATGTAGGGGCAAGAGGATAGTGTAGGTAGCCTAAATCAGTTCACATAGAAATGAGGCAGTGGAGGATGAGAAAACCTCAGCAAATGTGAGGTGTTTCCTGGTATACCTTTCCACTAAATCGATGTCCAGATACTTCCTGCCCTGCAAAAATCCCAAAAAAAGCCCCGCCTTGGAGGACCTCCAGTTGCGCCCAGCTGTTTCTTTCCGGGAGAAATCGCAAGGCAAGTTCACTCAGCGACCATTTGCTTCTGCTTCCTATATTTTTTAATATAACAGAATTTGTGTGTATGTATTTTCAAAAAAAATAAAATAAAAATAAACAAAATGTAAAATATTGTGAGAGAAAAAGATGGACACTAAGTATTAGTAAAAGGGGTAATCTTTCAAGAAAAAAAAAGAACAATCATAAACATTGATGCACCTTACCAGGGACCTCAAAATGTAATGCAAACCCTGGAAAAGTGAAATGGAGAAATAAATGGCTCTACAATTATTTTGGGGGACTTCGGTAACCATTATCATCATTAGACAGAACATATCAAGAGAGAATCAATAAGGAAACATAGACTTTGTATAATTTATTTGAGGATCTGTACCTAACTGACAATTAAAGAGCAATACACCCAAAGACAGAAGGATATACATTCTTCTAAAGTGCACATGGAAGACAGACACATGCTAGGACACAGGAAAAGTCTCAATGAATTCAGTAAGATTGAAATCATACCAAGTAATTTCTTTGACCACAGTGGAATGAAGTTGGAAATCTGCAAGGGTCAGAGAACCAGGTTAGGCCCAATGATATGGAAGTTAAGCAACACAATATTAGATAAAAGTGGATCAAGGAGGTAATCACAAAAGAAATCAGTAACTAACTTGAAAATAATGTAAATGGCAATAAAACATATCAAAACTGATGGAATGCAGCAAAAAATGCACTGAGAGGGAAATTCATAGCCATAAATTCATACATCAAATAAGAAGAAAGTGTTAAGATAGAAGAATAAACTACACACTTGGAAGAATTAGTGAAAAAAATGAGAAACTAACCCCAAACAGAAGAAGCAATGAAGAAATAACAAAGATCAGAGCAGACAAAAAAAAAAGGAAGAAGAAAATGAGAAAGCATTACAAAAAATAAAACAAAGAACTGCTTCTATGAGAAGATCAAAAACAATTGACAAACCCTTAAGTAGATTAACAATGTAGAAAATAGAGAAAATACAAACATACAAAATAATTAATGAGAAAGGGGATATGACCACTGACCCCACAGAAATAAAGACTTTCATAAGAGGGTACTTTGAAAAACTAGATTCAAACAAGAAGGACAATTTTTGAAGAAATGAAGAAATTCCTAAAAACACATAAGCAGCTTACTTTGACAAAAGAAGAAGTTCAGGTTCCCAACAAACCAATCACAAGTAAAGAGATATTCGGTCATTAAAAATCTCCCAACAAAGAAGAGACTGGGGCCAGATGGCTTCACAGGTAGGTCTACCAAACATTCTGGAAAGAACTAACAACAATCTTGCTGAAACTCTTCCTAAATATTGATCTAGAAGGAACATTGCCTAACTCATTCTATGATGCCAACATTACCATAATACTAAAGCCAAACAAAGACACCACAAGAAAGGAAAATTACAGGCCAAGATCTCTAATCAAGCTAGATGTGAATATCCTCAACAAAATACTCTCTAATTGTATTCAACAACACATTAAATGAATTATACACCATGGCCAAGTAAGTTTCTTTGCTGTTATGCAAGGATGGTTCAACATTAGAAAATCAATTAGTGTAATACACCACATAAACAGATCAAAGGAAAAAAATCTATAGAAGCAGAAAAAGAATTTGACAAAATACAGTATATGATTTCTTGATAAAAACATTGCAAAAGACAGGAATATAAGGGAACTTTCTGAACATGAAAAAGGGTATATATGAATAACCCACAGCTAACATCACTTACAATGGTGAAATTCTAAAATATTTCCCTCTAAGATCAGGAACAAGACAAGAAATCCCTCTATTACTCCTTCTATTTAACTTTATGTTAGAAGTACTTGCTTGAGTACTGAGGCAAGAACCACATATAAAAGGCACCCAAACTGGAAAGGAAGAAGTCAAAATTTCACTACTTGCTGATGACATGATCCTATACATAGAAAATCCTGAGAAGTCTACAACAAAGCTTCTAGAACATGGAAACTAGCTCCATAAAGTTGCAGGTTATAAGATTAAAGGACAAAATCAGTAGAATTTCTGTACACCAATAAGGATCAATATGAGGAAGAAATCAAGAAACAAATACCATTCAAAATAGTAAATTTAAATAACCAAATACCTAGGAATAAATTTAACTACAGATGTAAAAGACTTTTCCCCAAAATCTCCACACTGTTCAAAGAAATCAAAGAAGTCTTAAGTGAAAGGAAGAATATTCCCTGTTCTTGAAGAGGAAGACTAAATATCATTAAGATGTCCATCCTACCAAAACTGACCTATAGATTCAATGCAATCCCAATATCCATCAACACAGCATTTTTAATGAATCAGAAAAAATATCTATGAAATTTATTTGAAAAAGTAACAGACCCCAAATAGCAAGAGACATATCAAAAAAGAGAAATGAAATTAGAGGAATCATACTACCTGACTTCAAAATATACTACAAAACTACAGTAGTGAAAACAGCATGATATTGGCACAAGGATAGACACATTGATCAATGGCACCAAACTGAGAGTTCCAATATAGATCCTTATATATACAGTCACTTGAATATTTGACAAGGCCACCAAGCCCATACAACTGTGAGAGAATGGCCTTTTCAACAGATGTTACCTGGAGAATTGGATGTCCACATGCAAAAGAATGAAAGAGGATTGCGATCTCACACCTTATGCAAAAATCAACTCAAGATGGATCCAATACCTAAATATAAGAGCCAAGACCACAAAGACCTTGGATAACAACGTAGGATAGCATCTATAGGACCATGTAATAGGAAATGGCTTAATCAACTTCACACCCAAAGCACAAGCAGCAAAAGAACAAATAGATTAATGGGATCTCCTCAAAATTTAAGCCATTTACACCTCAAAGGATTTTTTCAAGGAAGTGAAGACAGCCTATACTATGGGAGAAAATAATTGGTAACCATGTATCTGACAGGCAACTAATATCTTGTGTGTTTAAAAAACTAGTATTTCTCAAATATAAAAGTACAAACAACCCATTTTAAAAATTTGCAAGAAATGTAAACAGACGCTTTTCCAAAGAAGAAACACAATGGCTATAAAGCATTTGAAAAAATACTCAAAATCTCCAGCTTTTAGTGAAATGCAAATCAAAACTACAATAAATTACCATCTTACTCCCATTAGACTGGTGGTTATTTAAAAAAAAAAAAAAGAAGAAGAGTATAAGTATTAGAGAGGATGTGGAGGAATGTGAACACTTATCCACTTCTGGTGGGAATGCAGGAGGATCCAGCCATTCTGGAGGACATTTTGGCGGTTTCTCAAAATGTTACCTATAGATTTGCCACATGACCCAGCAATCCCATTGCTGAGTATATACCCAGAAGAACTGAAAACAAGGACACAAAGAAGTATATGGACATCAATGTTCATAGTGGCGTTATTCACTATTGCCAAAAGTTGGAATCAACCCAAATGCATATCAAAGGATGAATTGATCAAAGAAATAAGGTATATACATACAATGGAATACTACTCAGCTATAAGAAGGAAAACAGTACAAGCACATGGGAAAACATGGATGAATCTTGAGGATCTTATGTTGAGTGAAGCAAGCCAGGCATTGAAGGACAAATACTGTATGACTTCTCTTATATGAAATAAGGAAATCAAGCTTTCTCAGAGAGCTAGAGATTGGATGATAGGTTTACAGGAAATTGGCAGGGAGAGGAATGTTGAGAGCAGACACCTACATGGGTGAAATCTATTAAAAAGTTTAGGTTATTATTAGTATAGGGAAAGGATGAGATGGGGGCATAAGGATAACTTTTGGTGGGGCTTTGCAAGCTTAAGGGGGGTTAGGGTTTGGAGGATGGTACAGATGGCCCAAGGAATTGGGGCAGGCCTGGGGGAAACAGTTGAAAAGGAGATATTTTCGGGTATGTGATTGAAACTATAATGTTGAGGAAACACTTTAGAAAATATGATAAGGATGGATTACCCGTTTAAGGTGCTTAAGGGTGAGGAGCATCTAGAATAAGACAGGCTTCAAGGGAGTGTGTGAGTGCTCATCTTGTCACAGTGTGTTACATTATTGGGTGGAGAACTATATAATGCATGGGAATGTGTGCTCACATCCTTGGAAGGGCTGATGTTCTGAAATAGAGGGAATTGTGTCTCTTGAGAGAATTGATGACTTTAATTGGGGAGGACAGTTCAGTATGTCAAGCCCTCAGCATTGCTGTAATAATCTGTGAATCTGGTTCTTTAAGCAGTGAAGATTGATTGTCACTGTGGGCCCTGAGGGGAGGGGGAGAGAGGAATAGAATAGATGAAAGCAAGGTAACTGCAGGGCAATGAAAGTGTTCCACAAGATCATGCAATAATGGATATAGATATGTTAAATTACACCAAAATGTATAAAAGCCTATACATGAAATTATAAACCATAATGTAAAACATAATGTAACTATAAATTTAGACAATTGTATAGACTAAAATATAAACCATTAAGTAAACCAAATGGATTAATGTTTTATAGCTATGTTTCAATATCTGTACATCAACAGCAGCAAAAATAACATGAATGTGTATAAAGATCATTGTTGGGAAAGGGGGAAAAGGGTTTGATATTGGATACATGGGAGTTCCTATATTATATATATGACTTTACTTGATCTAAAACATATTTGAAGACAGCATTAAAAATTAGGGAAAACATGGATGCACAAATGGAGGAAGATATGAAAGAAATTGCCTTATACATGCAGGGCAATGCCTACAACAGTGATGAAAAGTAAAATGCCAAAAAAGAAGTCTTATGATATTTTTCATTTCTAATACCCCATTTTATTTTTAC